>NC_063184.1:9991754-10296072 GCF_023159225.1 Perognathus longimembris pacificus
TAGAGCGGGAATTACAAA
This sequence comes from Perognathus longimembris pacificus, assembly GCF_023159225.1. NCBI lineage: Eukaryota > Metazoa > Chordata > Mammalia > Rodentia > Heteromyidae > Perognathus > Perognathus longimembris. Next base: position 9,991,773 of record NC_063184.1, read on the forward strand.
CAACAAAACGTGGAGGAGAACCCCCACTGCGAGCCATTAAGACTCTCAAGGCTTGCCTCTCTTGGGACCCGGGCGGGGAGTCCCTGGATTCAGGAGAAGGAAGCCGGAGTTAATTTTGATCTGGAGTGGGCCCCGATGCCTACTCCAAAAAGCCCTGGGACCAAATCTCGTTCGGCACCCAGGAATCCAAGGCAGACAGGAGATGAGCAGAGCAGCCACAGGCTTGCTACCCCTCCCCCATGTGAGGCTCAGCTTGAATCTATACATATGCAGATTTCGGCAGCCCTGAGCCGCTTTTCTGCGGCGGCGGTGCCCCGCAGCAAAAAAAAAAAAAAGACCGGCCTGGCCACTTTTAAATTCAGAGGCCTTGAAACTACAGATTTTCATGAGTCCAGGAGGATGGTTCTTGAGAGAGGCAGGCCAAACGCGTCCTGGACAAAACATCTGCTTTATGGCCTGGCTTTCAGATTCCCCACCAACCAAGGCAATAAACAGCCTAAAGCCCCTTGCTGGGCAGTCCCTATTGCCAGAGACAGTAATCATGATATTTGGAAAAAAGTTCCGATTCTTAATTAATACAGGAGCAGATCGGACTATATGCATTTAATTGGACGACATTATTATTGGATCAGTAGATGCCCAAACACTAGACTTGGCCTATAGCAAGGCCCAAACACTCCTTCAAAGAGGAGGGCTGCGTATAGCCAGTGACAAGGTTCAGAAAGTATACCCCTTCAAGATCTTGGGGGCAGAGCTTAAACTAGACTCTGTATGCCCACTCAAGCCCCAGTTATCCTTCCAGGCAACTTATACTCTGGTGGAGATGCAAAGACTGTTAGGTGAAATTAATTGGCTAAGATCCTGGCTTCAACTGCCTACAGAGGAGCTGTTACCGCTCCATGACTCTTTGAAGGGCAAAGCGCCCACTGATGTTATTACAATAACTCCATCACTCCAAACAGCCTTCCAGAAAATCCAATTGGCCTTAAATAAGGCACGGCTGGCACGCTACAAGCCTAAGTACCCACTTTGCCTTTGGATCCTCCCTGGATCCGAACTCTCTTCAGCTGCAATTACGCAATCAGGCGAGCCCCTTCAGTGGGTGCACGCATCAGTGGGAGGAGCTCCCAGAGTTTATTCCCAGATGGACCAGCTAGCTGACTTGGTAATTAAGGGCAGGGATACTTCCCTGAGACATTATGGAAGAGATCCTGACGTGCTAACTATTCCCTACCGGTTGTCAGATTTTGAATGGGTCAGGAGAAATAATTCACGTGTGTCTAGTGCCCTGGAGGGCTTTATGGGTAAGATAGATTGCCACTATGGCACTTCAAGATGGGTGACCGCATTTTCCAGGCTACAATGGACACCCCCCGTGCTTTTCTCTACCAAGCCTCTTGTCAAGGCTGCCAATGTATTTACAGATGGTGGGCGAGCCGGCTCTGCCGTAGTGGTGCGCTCCGCCTCGCCCCCTGCCGGTGGGAAAGATAACACCCATTACTTTGAAGCCGTCATTGGCTCTGCACAGTTTAAAGAGCTGTACGCAGTCGCCTTGGCACTGACCCATGTTAAACAGCCAATGAACTTGTTCTCTGATAGTCTATATGTGGTTAACTTGCTACCCAACCTGGTATGTTCACATATCAAGTTGGATGGAAACCCAATCACTCCTCTGATGATCCAAGTCAGGTCTCTGTTAAAAGAGCGGAGTGAGCCTATCTTTTTACAGCACCTTCGTGGACACCAAGGACTGCCTGGGGACCTGGCACAAGGTAATCGTAGGGCCGACCAGCTGGCCACGGATGGAACCATCATAGCGCTAGCCATTGTACAACCTCAAAACCTCCAAATGGCCAAAGGGCTTCATGAGCGTACTCACTTAAATTGGAGAGGGTTACATCAGAGATTTCCTTCAATTCCTATAAAAGACTTAAAAAAGATTATAAGGACTTGCAAATCATGTATGCCTTTCGTGCAAGTCCCTCCCTTGCAATCTGCAGGTGTGAATTTAAGAGGTTTAAGACCCAACTTAATTTGGCAGACTGATGTGACCCATTACGCCCCCTTTGGAAGGCTAAAATATATATTTATGTCCATTGACACCTGCTCTGGTGCATGTTGGGCCTCTCTGCATACCGGTGAAAGAGCACGGCATGCTGAAAGCCACTTCTTACAATGTTTTGCTATCCTAGGACTGCCTTTACAGGTTAAAACAGATAATGGACCTTGTTTCACCAGTAAGCCTTTACAGGCATTTTTCCAAATGTGGAATATTAAACATACCACTGGAATACCTTATAACCCTAAGGGTCAAGCCATAATTGAGAGGCATAACAGGACCCTGAAGGATCAATTATTAAAACAAAAAGGGGGGGGGGAAGCCCCCAGGACCAGCTGAGGACAGCGATGTTTACATTGAATATTTTAAATTTCTCTAAGGACCAACCTCTGTCGGCTTTCCAGAGACACTGGTCAAGCCAAACACCCTACTTAAAAGTGGAGGCCCTGTGGAAGGATTCTCTGACAGGGGCGTGGCGTGGACCCGACCCAATTATCAGCGCAGGAAGGGGATTTGCCTGCGTCTTCCCTACTGGGGAACCGAATCCAATCTGGATACCAGCTAGAGATGTAAAATATTGTCCAACAGAATGACCACCCAAGGGCACCTGCCCTTGAGGGATGTCTCCCCTTGTTTCCTCTCAGGAAAGCAAAGACCGAGGTGGAATTTTCTAAGGAGAAACGGGAAAGCCTGCCTGCACCAGCGATGGACCTGGACCCAGTGTCGGCCCTGTTTCTTCCCTGGACCCTGCCTGACGCCCTTTGGAGTACCGTTTGCTGTGGCAGCCCGACCCACAGCCTTGCACAAGGACCAAAGGGAAATTTTGCACGGTTGTCCCTCCCTTTCGCTCCCCCCTTTGCTGCTTATCTTAGGGGTCCCCATTGGAGGGAAATAGGAGCTAAAGGACTTGGACACTTTAATGTTTTATTATAAATGTTTATAATAAGTAAGGTATTGGCACCTTGCTGCAATGTTTATTATGAAGTGTTTTACTAACCTCAGTTGTTAAGTTACCAGCATCCTGGCTGCCACATCACCAGGACCTGAACCTGCCCCTCTACCTCACCAGCGGGGGAAGGAAGAGCCACCTGTGCTACCTCGAGCGACACCAGACTGGACCAGAATTCCTGTTTTCCGTGGACTGAACCCGATAAGAGACCCTCCATTGCCTTGTGCCTTGTTGTAATTACTCATGTGTTATAATTACTCATGTGTTACAGTTGCTCATGTTTGCATTTGCCTTGTATTACGATTGCTTATGCTCATGTCTGCTTTATGCTCCCATTTACCTTATATTTACATTGAGTCTCTTGTTGTAAGCGATGGGCCAGAGCTGTCTAGGTACCAAGTGGCCTTTAGCCTTTTAGCCATATAAGAACCCCAAGAGGCTCGTCACTCGAACCCTAGGCCCTGCTGCTCAGTAAGGTCCGCCGGCACCGGAAAAAATTATCAGGCTCTCTTTCGAGTGCCAATCCTACTCTCCCCAAGGCCTCTCATCGGGCCCGCCAGCCCGGCAGGAAGGTCAGCCTGAAGAGCTAGGGCGTTAGCCCAAGACGGGTAAGACTCCCCTTGGGGGGGGGCAACCTAAGACATGGCGCGCTCTCGAGTAGGGCGCCTCCTGCTGTTCGAAAAAAAAAATATAAAAGAGGCAGATGTTGGGGTCCATCTTCCCCCTAGATGGAAGGGGCCTGAGGCACCTCCCCCAGCTGGGGAATGCAGCCCTTCCATCCTCCCTACATTGGAATCTGGAGAAACCGGTCCGATAAGAGACCCCCGACCTAGCTGGCAGCCAGCCTGGCGCCTACCAGCCCCGCCCTGGAGGTCGAGTGACGTAGCCCCTTGGAGGTCAAGTGACCAGCCCCTTGGAGGTCACCTGACAGCTCGCGGCCTATGGGAATCCTGGCCAACCCCCTTCCCCTGATCATCTACCCTTTCCCCTCTCTCAATAAAGTTAGTTCGCTCTCAGAAGCTGACTCCGTGGTCTATGTCCGTTGCTTCCAGAGTAGGATAGCGGTCACATTGCCACGCGGGTCGCGCGCCCGCCAGGACGGATACATCCCCACGTCTCACCCCGACAAACCTGCAGGCCGAGGGTCGGGGGAGAAGGCGATGCGAGGATAATAAGAGAGAAAATAAGAATTTGAGCCGGAGCAGAGAAAGCAGTCACCACAGGACTACTACAAAATAAAAAGTTTCTGTACAGCTAAAGACATAGACACTAAACTAGAAAGACAGACAACCATATGAGAAAAGATCTTCACCAACACAGCAACAGACTAAGGCCATCATCTACAGAGAACTCAAGAAACTAACCCCCTCCAAATGCAGTAAACCAATTATTAAATGAGCAAAGGAGCTAAAGAGAGACTTCACAGGAGAAGAAATAAAAAAGGCAAAGAAACATATGAGGAAATGTTCAACATCCCTTGCAGTAAAGGAAATGCAAATAAAAACAACCCTGAGATACCACCTCACTCCAGTTAGAATGGCCTATACTCTGAACTCAGACAACATCAAATGCTGGAGGGGATGCTGGGAAAGAGGAACCCTTCTCCACTGTTGGTGGGAGTGTAAACTAGTACAACCACTCTGGAGAGCAGTATGGAGGTTGCTCAAAAAACTCAGCATAGACATACCCCATGACCCAGCCATACCACTCCTAGGCATCTATCCTGAACAGAATCCAAGATACCATAAAGACACCTGCACATCCATTTAAATGGACAGTATAGACAAAATATGGAAACAACCCAGATACCCCACCACAGATGAATAGATCCAAAACATGTGGTACCTTGTACACAATGGAATACTACATAGTGATTAGAAGTCTGGTAAGTGGTATGGCGATTCCTCAGAAGGCTAAACAAGAGCTCCCGTATGAACCAGCAGCCCCACTTTTGGGCATCTACCCAAAAGACCACAAACAAGAACACACTAAAGCCACAAGCACAACAATGTTCATCACAGAACAATTTGTCATAGCTAACCCAGATGCCCCTCAGTAGACTAATGGATCAGGAAAATGTGGTACATATACACAATGGAATTTTATGCCTCTATCAGAAAGAATGACATTGCCCCATTTGTAAGGAAATGGAAGGACTTGGAAAAAATTATACTAAGTGAAGTGAGCCAGACCCAAAGAAACATGGACTCTATGGTCTCCCTCATAGGGAATAATTAGCACAGGTTTAGGCTAGTCACAGCAGAGGATCACAAGAGCCTAATAGCTATGCACCTATAAATGTATAAGATAATGCTAAGTGAAATGAACTCCATGTTATGGAAACAAGTGATATATCACTGTTGTAATTACTTTCAACATGCCATGTAAGACTATAGCTTCTATTGTTGATGATGTCTTGTATCCCCTTCCTGTGGTTGTACCTGCACTATCACTGTATCTTATCTGAGTACATTGGAAACTCTATATACTGGTATTAGAACTAGGAAAGTGAAAGGGAATATCAAAGTCGAGAGACAAAGGACAGAAAGACAAATGACTCCAAAAGCAATACTTGCAAAACCATTTGGTGTAAACCAACTGAACAAATCATGGGGGGAGAGGGAAAGAGGGAGGGGGAGGAGGCAAATGAGGGAGGAGGTAACAAACAGTACAAGAAATGTATCCAATGCCTAACGTATGAAACTGCAACCTCTCTGTACATCATGTTGACAAATAAATCTAAAAAAAATAAAAGAAAACAGAAATGATAAAATAATGGCATTTGCAGGGAAATGGTCAGATCTGGAACAAATAATGTTGAGTGAGACAAACCTAGAGCACAGAGAACAAAGGCACATGGTGTCCTTAATGTATGATTATTAGGGGGGTGGTGGGAGAACAGTAGAGATCATGTCTGTAAAATAACAAACTTCTTTTCAAATGGTATTTCCACATGTTTGGGTCAGCGACTTTACATTATGTATCTAAAACCAAACAATTACTTAATAAACCTAAAAGGTCTAGTATAGACAGACCTATCAGAGGATCACAATAGCTGAACAACTGTGTACATATATGATTATATAAGATGAGGCTAAGCAAAATGAACTCCAAGAGAAGGAAACAGGAGGATTTTATTGTTGTCATTATGTTTAATGTGCTAGGTGAATTTCCTTTGCATACCTTATGTGGTTACTGTATATGATTTAGGAACACTGGATATTGTACATATGCTTACCTAAACTAGGGAAGGGAAAGAAAAATGAGGGAAGGTGTAACAAATATGACAAGAAATGTACTCACTATGTTATTATGTAACTCTACCCCTTCTGTACATCACCTTGTCAATAAAACTTAATTAAAATTAAAAATAAAAAATAAATTTGGTGGTACTGGGAAAAAATAAATAAAAGCTGTTCCAGCTGAAAAGCAGATTCCCTTCTTGCACCATGAACTCAGAAGAAAATCTCAGCATCCTGTCATCCATGCCATGTCTGTTCCTCTCTCTCTCATTCTCTCTCTCTCCCTCTCTCTCTCACACACACATATACACACACACATGCAAACACACACACACAATCAACCTGGGGTCCCATAAATTCACACACATTACACACAGTTAAATGCTTCACAAATAGAATAGAAAAGTTACTGAATTTAAAAAAAATTAACAAAAGATAAAAATGCCTTAAACTAAGGTACTTAACAATACTAGACCATTCAATAAGAAGCATTGGATAAGTATGCCTTAAATGAATAAGAATAATAAATTTCATCCTGTAAAATATATATTTTGAGATCAAATCATTTGAGAAGATGAGGTGGTATGACCACATACTTAAATCCCAATTTAGTTCAGATAGTTTTAAAAAAAAATAAGTAGAATATAGGTAATCCCAGGAAAGTTCATGAAGAGGTTGAAATATAAGTTGTATATTAAAGAACAGGAAGTGTTTTTCTAACACTCTATATATCAAAGAGATAAATAAAAAGGAAGCAGTGAAAATTAAAACCTTCTCATGACCTGTGTGTTCTATTGGATAAATGCCCAGGAGTGGAGTTGCTGGGTTGTAAAGTAGTTCTACTTCCAGTGTGCACACTCTGGTTTCTCTTTGGCACATATAAATCTTTCACCTTTCACTAGTTCAACAGTGTAATAAAGTTCACTTTTTGGCCGTATCCATGCCAAAATTTGTTATTAACCATTGATATTAAGCATTCCAACTGTGTGAGGTAGAATCTTAGTGTTTGATTTGATTTTCCTTTCTGGCCAGAGATGTTGAGCATTTCTTCCTGTGTCTATTCTCATTTTTACTTCCTCTGGGAAGTCTCTCTTTAAGTGGTAACCAAAGGGATATAAATGAATTAACTAAGGTGAAACAGACTCTAGGTGAGAGTAACAAGTACAATTCCTTAAAAAGACTAAGTCAAAGCCCAGCTAAGTCTGTACCAGGAAATGAGTACTCACAAGAGGAAATGGTGGAGTCAAAGAGACAGGGTAGAAGAATGAAGGGTGCAAGTGGGTAGCGTGCAGGGAAGAATTCATTGTATATACCACAGAATTGAGAAATAAAAGGGAAGGAAGGGGTGCATGGAAGGGGCCTGAAATGTTGAAGTGATTATACAAGTCAGGATGCACTGTACACATGAACTGTTGTGCTACATGGTAAAAAAAATTAATATATAACCTAAAATTAAGATAAATAAGTGAAGGGGGGGTTGGGAGGGGTGGGTGAGGATGTTGAAAGGGATGACATTGATCAAGACCCACTATATTCATAAACTTCTTTGGGGAATGGCAACTCCTTTGTACAACTACTTTCAGATACTAAAAATATTTTACAAAAATAAAAACTGCGTGAGCAAAATGTATCGAAGGGCATTTGTGCACCTGAAGTTACCTGCCTCTTTTCCTCCGTCTACAGCAGAGAACTCACTAATCTTTGTAGATATACTGAATTCCTGTGCTATGACTTCAAAATGTGAAAATTAGATTGCTTCTTTTTCCCTGCCACAAACCTGTCAGCAGGGTCATCAATTTAACTCACCCAGGGAAATGGCACAATGACTATTCAATGCTTGAGATAAAATTGGTAACATGCCTTAGAGAGCTAAAGACTTTAGACCTCTGATGTATTGATGTAGATCCATGTGCATTTCTCCAGTATTTCACACACAAACAAAACACATGTAGCTGAGATTCTGCTGTGAACTGTGGGACAATATATTGACCCATAGATCAGAGTGAGCAGAGCAACAGGCCTTTTGCTAAACAGAAAATCGTGATATAATTTCTGGAATAGAAAATGATTCTAAAATTCCCTAGCAACATTTTATATATGAAAAGCTAGGTGAATGAGATAAGATTACATATAATAGAATTAACCAATGATAGAGGGATCCTATGAACACTCATATTGAAAGGACATGTTTTAAAGCAAGATAGCTAAATTAAAATAATAACACAAGAAAGTAGACTGGGGTAGTGGCATGAACTTGAAGATCCAGTCTAAATCTGAATTAGAAAATCTGTAAAAGCTAAAGTCTTCAACTCCATGTTCAAGAAATGAAATAAAACACTACATTGCATATTACCTTGCAATATGAAACATTACACTCCTAATCTGTGTATGCTTATTTTAGATAACTGAAACTTCACAGACTTTAACAGCAAATAAAGTTTTGTCTAATATTAACTGTAGTATTTTGATTTGTACAGTTGTAACTTGTTAAAATGATCTCATTTTAACACCCACTGACGTAGATTAATAATGTAAGTTCAGATTTAAAGAATGGTGGGGAAATGGTGCATGTAATACTTTTGCAGGTATTGGGAGCTCTGTATGTTTTTAAAAGAGTAATTTAACAATTGGGTGCCAAGAAATGGGTTTTCTCAAAGTCCATTGCCGGCAATGGGCAAGTCTGGTAATAGTGGCACAGAACATTAACCACACCTTCTTCACAATGAGGTAAATAACTCTGAAATAAAGTTTTAGAGAAATAAAAAAAAAAAGAAATGAAATCAAGCAAAAACATATGCTATTTTAAAATTGATTTCTATCTATCTGTCATTGATGGGTTAGTTTATTTCCTCTCATTTTAACTAGTGGCTTTCTAACATTGCTTTATTTCCCCAAAAATTGCCAGAATATATGATTCCTAGAGGAAACTCATTGTGCTATAGAAAAATGCTTGGTTGTTTATAGTTTCTTTATATTCACTCAGATTTTAGTGAAAAGAAATAAGAAACATGTTACTGTGTGTTAATGTGTTGGACTTCATGGTAATTGTGTATTTTCCTCATATTTTGTTAAAATGTAATATGTGTGTATAAAACACTATTTTGGAAAGTATTCATAGTAATTCAGTGAACCTAGGTAGAAATCACTGAACAGTTCAAAGTATTCTTCATTAAATGTCTTCATTGTTCAAAAGATTAAAATATCCAATCCTTTGTAAGAGTGATTAAACTCTACACAAGGCTCATTAAACTCAATTTCATTGAACTTTCAAAATACATTTCACAAATTTTGATTAAATTTATTATTTGAAGTAACTGCAAGAAAATCAGTGAAATGTATTCTGGCTGTATTAGGAAAAATATCACAGAAGTAGGTTGCTATGCATTTCTGAATAGCACATAATCATTAGCTTAGCAACTAAGAAAAAAACACATGTAGGATCTCACAATATCAAGTAAATAGGAGTCAGGCATTGTTTATTATAGCTGCGTCCTCCACAGGATCGCTCCTATCAAGGTAGCAGACAGGGCTGGATTCTCATTAAGGGTTGACTGGCAGAGAACCTACTTCTATCCTTGTGAAGTTGTTGGCAAGGTTTAATTTGTTTCAGGCTGCCAGAGAGAGGGCTCAGTTTCTGGCTAGCTGTTCTTTCAAAGATTATCTTTAACTCCTTTTGGTGTACCTCTGTTTACTTGAAATCCTACAACATGAAAGCACATTTCTTCAGAGCCAGCAAAGGAGAATGTTTCTCCCAAGATGGCTTCGCAATCTCACATAGCATAACCATATACATCTTGCTGCTGCTAGGCTGTGTTCTTTAGAAGCAAGTCATAGTGTTTTAATTCAGAGAAATCACAAAAACCTAAATAAGACTAGCTACCACAAATCTCCAAGTATGAATATCTACATAGTTAAATAGCCTAAGTGAGGTCATGATCATGAAAAGCTCCAAAAACAACAGACTAACCATAAAAAATATTTACTTTTCATTTATAAAGTGTATTTCCTGCAGATGAGTTAACCAGATAATCAGTATTCTCTTCAGCAACCACAAAATGTAGAATACACCTTCCAATTTTTGGGAATATAGCTATGAAGAAGAATCTTCAAACAAGACATATTACTCTTGAATAAATTTTGAAAAGCAAATCTGATAGACATTATAAGTCACTATCATATTTTTCAAAGGAATTATTTGACACATGGCTGAGGAATATATCTATTATATAAAATGAGTCAGCTACATCACAAACTTTAACATTTTGGTAAACAAATCCATCATGAGTATTTCTTAAGGAATTTTTGAAAGAATAGACATAAAATGAGGAATATGCAAACTTGATTTATAATTATGATTTATTCCTGCATCTGTGAAGTCTGCTAATTAGCCATACTAGACTTCTGACACATAAAAATTATGAATGTGTGACAAATACAATTAGAATATATTTCTAGAAACAAATATCAAAATGTTTCTATTCAACATGAAAGTAGTATGTTTCTCAAATTGCTGACTGAATGAATTATGAAATCTTAATTTTTTAAGACTATTTCTCATTGGGCATCTTATTCATAAAATTTCCAAGCCTTGTAAACACTAAATAATAAGTAATTATAAAACATTATAGAATGTGTCTTATACAATCTGTTAGAGAAATCATGGAAAATAGAACTTAATAAAATTTTGTTACATATTGTATGCTTGGTTATCGGTTGATAATATTCTTGCTTTATAAACTGCCATGGCACAATTTTTGTCTTGGCTAAGATAACTGGGGCTCACCACTTTATCCTAACCCCAAGACAAAGAGAGGACTAAGATTTAAAGAACTTAGTATGCTTTGAATAAAATTATGTAGGTAGAAATGAAAAAAGTTGGAGTTAGCAACATATAAGTAAATCTGAAAGGAGACATGATTTTGAGAAGAAATGAAAAGTTACACATAGCTAATCTGGCCAAGAAGATAATAAAAGGTGCCCACAGTAGTAGCTTGAGTTCATGGAGAACTTGTAAAGATAAATGCTGTTTTTGTGTTATTGTAGGCTGGTATGATCCTTGGAGGAAAAGCAGCAGCAACAGCACCAAGGGTTATGTTTGAAAAGCAAATTCTCAGGCATGACCACAGACAGAAACTCTATGTGATTCTAATGCATTCTAAAAGTGAACATTCACTGGTACCAGGTCATTTTAATTAAGGAAAAGAATGAAGAGAGGATAGTTTCCATTTTAAATGTTCTGAAAGCCTTACTAAGATGAGAAAATGAGTGTATAAATCGATGTGGCAAGCGGTAGAGATTGCAGATGCAGATATTTGCACACTAGTTCTAATTTATCTGTTAAGAAAAATAAAGACAATATAAAGCCCATAGTATATTTACACTCTGAGCTTTATATTCAACCTCTTGGAAGAACATGGAAAGTACTATGTAAGAAGGAATAAATGGAAAATTTGGAATCAACAGAATATAGATAAGTCTTTATGGATATAAGACTGAAGGAAAAACATCTATGAGGACAAATAAGAGGTCATATATTAATTCTGTCCATATTTCTACCTGCATATTTTATGTAAAGCAGGCTAGACTTTAAGCTTTAATCATCATATGGTGTGGTGAGAGCTAAGTTGTGAATCTCAATTAGGCAAAATAAAAACTGTACTAAGAATTTATAGAATAAGAATATTGCCTGGCACCAGTGTCTCACACCTGTAAGCCGAGATACTCAGAATCTCAGTTCAAAGCCAGCCTTGTCAGGAAAGTGTGTGAGGTTCTTTTATTTCCAATTACCCATCTAAAAACTGGAAGTGCTGCTGTGGCTCAAAGTGGTAGTGAACTAGCCTTGAGCAAATGAGCTCAGGGATAGTCTCAGTTCAAATGCCACTACCACCTCCACCACCAACAAAAATGAATAGCATCAACACTGGACTGCTATCTCTCATATACAAACATTCAGAAAAAAAAATAAGGAACTCTGGTCAACAGAAGCTTCCTAGTTGGGGATATGGCCATGTAAAGGTGGGATGTAGGTGGGAGAGGTCATACATGGATGACATTGGTCTAAGATGGAGCAGGATCTTGTGAAGGACCTTTCATGTGTTGGCTGCACACTGCTGAGCAAGCTCTTTTGACCATGCATCTTGACTTCCCTAAAGACAGTATCTATTCCATGATCTTCAAAACAGCACGTTACAGAACCGTCTGTCCACATCAGAGGAGGAAATGGTTGGTGACATTCTTGGTAACTCACGAATACAAGTGGCCAAGATTTTGTTCTTTCCCTTTTTTTTTTTTTAATAATATGAGAGATATTAAACCATCTTGGTTCCTATAGAGAATGACTCTGAGAAGGGTGACTGGTAATGCAAAGCTGAGCGGGGGCACCCAGCAACCATATTTGAGCAGCTGCACAGAAACAAAGCTTGAACAAAGGAAAGAATTATCACAACAGTTGAATTGGGAGGGAAGGGTTAGAAGGATGGAGATGATATTGGCTTTGTTGAAGGCATTCCCATCTCCGTCCTTGATAACCGCATGGTCTACACTGTTTTCTTATAAAGCTGAATGGCCCAGTAGATTAAGTTTTTGGTCTGTGGTGATACAAAGAAACGACACTGAGATTTAGGGTATGATCAAAGGTAAATGAAGCGACATCAGCTGCTAAAGCCCAGAGAGGTGGGTGCAGGCACACGCATAAGCCATTTACAGGTCCCCTCCCACGCCCTGCTGCCCTCATAGTGATGTGTATGGACCACGCATTCACAGAGATTTAATGGCCCATCTACACACTGCCCGGACTTAGGTGTACATCCACTGGTCCTGCTTAGAGGCTGCAACAGCAAAGTAAGGACTATGTCTTACGATCTCTAAAACTTGCAATTCTCAATAAGGAGAAATAGTCTTAGTAACTATCAGGTAACAATCATTTTGTTAGTTATGTAGAGATACAAAAAGCAATACATTCTTTTTTTTTCCCAAGTTGACATACTTTTTTTTCCCAATTCTACACAGAATTAGATAGATATTCTCTGTCTCAAATAGAGAAAATAGCATAATGTGCTTTGATCCCAGATCTATTATTACTTTATTGGAAGAAGGCAAAAAAAAAAGCTTGCAATGTCTACTTGGTATTTAGAGGGAAAAAAATCCATTCACATTTCCAAAACCAACTTGTAACTTGAGAAAAAAAATGTGAGCACTCTCCCATTTTATATTTCAACACTCTGATAGCAGAGACACAACCAAAACATATTTCTTTATTAAAGGCAAAAACTCCTCCAGAAGATGCATGGACCTCAGGACTGGACAGTGGAAGTAAATGACCTATTATAATTCAAAATCAATTTTTTCTCAGATAAACAGTGAAATTTTCCAGTATCTTGCATGCATACTTAAGAAATGCATTCGTGCGTTTGACTCTGTTTACTCCAGGGCCAAGCTGACTGACAGCATAATTCAGGCTGTTTCTTCTGGGGTCTCCAAACTAATGAACAGTCTTAATATTTCTTTGGCAGTGATAAATCTATCATCTACTACTCTATAAATATACCTATAAATCTATCAGCCAATTCAAATGACAAATTAAGTCTCATGGTCTCAAGTTCTCTTGCCTAACTTTTGTACACAGTGTTGGTCTTTAGGTGCCTTTTGCTTTCTTGTTTATTGAAGACATTAATACTAAGAACACTGAGCTGAAAATTCCACATCGCTCATTTTTATCTACCTATTAAGTATTCTTTGCCTGTGTCTTACAAAAAGAGTTAACCTGTTTTCTCAATGCATTCCAAGGGCATTTTTTCATTGAGACAATATTAAATATTTACTGTGTTGTTCTTTATTTGTGGACAGTTTTATCTCCTTTAACATTATAGACACTTACACATAGAGGCTGTAACTTCTGCAAGGATCTTCTACAAAGACTAGCCTTTTGCAGAAAGAATTTTCTGTCCATATTTGATAAATGAATGGATTTATGAAGAAATGACAAAGCTCTCACTCCACCAATTTGATTTTTGTTTCAAGACAAAAGGCAAGAAGTAGTGTATTGACATTTGTTTATGAATAAACTTGAAAAACAATGAAAGGAAAGAGTAAAAAATGCCTTGTGTGAAGAAAATTTTAGCATAAATGGATAAAGCTAGGTAATTCTTATAGGCGCTAAATGGTAAGCCTTTTTATTATTAGTGTGGTTACAATCAAATTTTGAAAGCTATCATGTGCCAAAGTAGGCATCTGGAACACTTCTAGTGTTAGTGCTTCTAGCTTAGTGCTGTTTGTACAAGGTTTTGTGATGAAGACATAAGCAATACAACCTTTAGACGATTCACATCATATGCTATGTTATTAAAAATCTTAAAGACTCCTGCAATCAAAACACTGTTATTTAGTCTAGCACTTATGAAGACCAAAGAACCTTATTTGTTGTGTATCTAATGCTATCCAATAGAACATCAGTCCCCAGTCCTTGTGTTGTAACCTAAGCCCCTCTACACTGTATTGAAGATAGAATCTGTAAGATGTAAAGGTTCAGTTAAAAGATACAAGAGATGAGCCCTATTCCCTGAAACACAAGAGAGACTGTATCTGTCTCTGTCCATAAGATACAGGGGGATTGAAGTCATTTGCAAGGCAAGCAGTCAGACCTCACCACAACCAGAAATCACACCTCCACCTGGATCTAGGCCTCCCTGCCTCAAAAGTCTGAGGAGATTTTTCCACTCTTTATAAAAATTACTCACTATGGGATGTTCTATTGATAGCCATACAAAACAAACCAGGGCAGTAATACTCTACTGTGTGTACATACATATACGCGTGTGGGACACACCCACCCGGATGCCTTGCATCATTACGAGGCGGTTCTAGCTGGCCCCGCCTCTTTTCCCAGCCTTGGACCACGTGTGCGCCAAGAGGGCCACGGGTGATGAACCTAGAGGCCGTCCTGGGGGCCTTGACGTAGATGTAGGCTGCCCCTTAGGGAGGTCCCTCGAAGCTCCACCCTGATGGACAGCTCAGGCATCAAATCCCAGCCCCTACATGGGTGCACGTACCCCTCCCATTCCGCAGACCTCTGACTCATGTAAAAGAACAGCTCATTGCCGCCATTAAAGGAGTCTTAGCTCTGACTGGCTCCTGATTGTTTGTGGGTCCTCCAACAAAAGTGGGGCTGGGGTGGCAGTTCGGCCCTTTCCTTTTCCTGACCCACCCGGGTGGGGCATGTTTTCCCGTTTCTCCTGCAGGACAGGGGAGCCCAGGAGGCTAAAACCCCCTGACACATGTGTATTCATAGATGTACTTGTGCCTAAATAGATGTACATGTGCACATATGTGTGGGTAGATACTGGCATATCTGCTGGTAGAAATTTAAGTTAAAATAATGTACCTAGCTGGGCACTGGTGGCTCATGCCTGTAATCCTAGCTACTGAGAAGGTTGAGATTTGAGGACGGGTTTGAAGCCAGCCCTGGCAGGGAAGTCCCTGTGAGACTCTTATCATCAATATACTACCCAAAAGAGCTGGAAGAAGCAATGGTGACTCAAGTGGTGGAGTGCTAACCCTGAGCACAAAGAGACTCAGGGACAATACCCAGGCCCTGCGTTCAAGCCCCAGGACCAGCAAAAAATAAAATGATGATGATGATGATGATGTTGATGATGATGATGATGATGATGATGATGATGATGATGCTCCAAAAATACAGTTGGAAATTTCCTTGGACACTTTAACCCTTGTAACCACCTGTAAATCTTGACCACTGCCAGATCACCAGATGAGATGCAATCAACAAACCTTCATACTCTCTCCAAGGCTTTACTACCTTTCCCTGGTTCTAGACACTTGGTTTCTGTGAAGCTTTGATGAGTTTTCAATGGAAACTTTTCTGGAGTTTTTCATTGTACAGGTGAAAGAAAAAATGCCTGTGGACACCATTGACCTTTGAGGAAAGGAGTGAATTTATGTCCTGGCCTGGGCACAAAACACTGCAGAAATAATTTCCAACCGTTTGTCAAAAGGACACTAAGTTATCTACTAGCATCAGTGACTGAGGTAGTGGCCACAGAAAACATATTCTTGGTTCAGGTTTCCTTTCCATACACACACACACACACACACACACACACACCTATCTAAATGTGTATATGTGTGTATATATATATACACATACAGATAAGTATACAGATGTATTTATACACATGTACATATATTTACATATATACACACAAAATTATATATGTGCATGTATATGTATATATGTATATGTATGTGTTTATGTATATGTGTATATGTACATGCATAATGTTTATATATACATAATGCATATATATATGCATGTATATAGTGAATGGAGGGACATTCCCAAGGCTTAAACTCAAGGCCTGGACACTGTCCCTTAGCTTTTTCACTCAAGACTGGTGCTCTACCACTTGAGCTATACCTCTACTTCTGGGATTTGGTGGCTCCTTAGCAAGAGTCTCATGGACCTTCCTACTAGGACTTGATTGAACCACAAACTTCTGCTGTCAACCTCCTGAGTAGCTAAGATTGCAGGCATGATCAACCAGCACCTGGCTCATGACATTATGTGTACTGGATCATATGTACCCAATCCTATTTGCATGACTGACAGTGAAGAGAAGCTAGGCCAGGAAACAGATGCATGCAAACACCTCAGGGCATGTATCTTTGCCTATGTTTCACGTTTGGAATCTCTACAGCAGTAAGGAGGGGGAGGTGAGGCAGACACAAAAGGCAAATCTTCAACTGCACATTTCCAATCTGTTTCTTGGTTGCTGCAGCCTCAGTGTTTGCATTAGGAATTGTCTTTTGGGTCAGTCTAATTCTTTCTGTCAGAACATCCGCAGTTCTTTTTTGTATCATTAGGAAAGCTGTCATTAAATTTTCACCTTCTTATTAAACAGATGTCTAAATACTGTGAGGATATTGCCTAGAGTCCCTGTTTGTGATGTTTGCGATGACAGCTATAACTTCCAGCAAATTTATATTCAGTTCTGCCTTATTTATGAATGTTTATTTGTTTATAATCATTCCATGATTAAGGTTCAGCAGAAACTTCCCAGATATTGTGAATAAAATGTAAGTAAAAGTGCTGCCATTGCTATATCACTATTTTATAATTTTACATAAGCAAAAGTTTATCACGTAACATTTTTTGCACAAAATGTGGTTTATATACAGTTCAATTTAAAAAGTAAACTAATGTCTTACTGAGAAGCAATTTATTCATTTTTATCAAGAAACAAAAGGAAAATACCACTTAGGGAACAGATAAAAATAATGTCAAGAATTCACTCAGAGCTTAGGAATTTGTAGTGTGACATTAGAACGTTATTTCTGCGGGTACTTGAGATACAAAAAGGCAGGCTGGAGAAGTCTAAGAGTAATGATATTTAAGGTTATTGATGTGTGAACAGCAACTTTAAAAGTTTCCTTGAAGTCAGCTATTCAAATAGTTGGCCAACTAGTTTTAAAATGGGTATGGATACTAAGATTTCTCTACATGTTTTACTCATTTTTTCTGCATTCATTATTTATTTGATTCATTTTCTTAATTATATATAAACATATCATTGTTATTGTAGAGGCTATATACAGAGAGATTCCATTTAGGTGAGTTATATAATGAATGCCAATTCTTTTTGAACCACATCTTCTCCTCCCTTACTCTCTCCTAGTTTATTCCTTCTGTCCCCACCCACAAGCTGTATAGTTCATTTTCCACATGGTGTCTAGTGAGTACCATGGCTGCATTTGTTCACTATTTGTTCCACCTTTTCTGTCTCCCCGTACCCTCGCAAAGATGAGCTAACAAACAAAAGGAAAAGTCAACAAAAACAGCAGCAACAGACAAGGAAAATATCTCTTGTTTCTCTTTCTTGGAGTTCATGTCATAAAATATTATTTTATATGATCATATGCACATAGCTATTGAGCCTTTCATTTTCTTAATTATGAGGTTGAATTTTTAAAATTGTTTTGTATCTTAGTCAACATTCTTTTTTTCTTTCTTTCCTTTTTTTTTTTTTTTTTTTTTGTTGTTGTTGGTCATGGAACTTGAATTCTGGGCCTGAACTTTCCTTCCTGGGATGGCTTTGAACCATGATCCTCAGATCTCAGCCTTCCATGTAGCTAGGATTACAGGCATGAGCCACTGGCACCCAGCAGTCAACATTCTTTTATGTTTTGTTCTACTCATGTTTTTATTTGGATATTTTTATTGTTTGTTTTCTTTTTAGCAGCTATTTTAGTGATTTTATAGCTCATGCCTGTAATCCTGGCTAATCAGGAGGCTGAGACCTAGAATCGGAAGCCTTTTATCAAGAGCAAGAAAAATCTATCTTAATAACCTTTCCAAAATTTTTGTGCTAGGCTATCCTTTTTTGTACTGTTTTTGTGGCCCTGTTCCTATACATTTAAAAGGACTGACTTTTGACAAAATATGCATCCAAGAAAACTTTTAAAATATAATCTTAAAAATTGAATGAACTGGCTGGGAATATGGCCTAGTGGCAAGAGTGCTTGCCTCATATACATGAAGCCCTGGGTTTGATTCCTCAGCACCACATATATAGAAAATGGTCAGATTTGGCACTGTAGCTCAAGTGGCAGAGTGCTAGCCTTGAGCAAAAAGAAGCCACGGACAGTGCTCAGGCCCTGAGTTCAAGGCCCAGGACTGGCCAGGAAAAAACAAACAAACAAACAATAAACAAAAAAATTGAATGAACTTTATTTAAATGGCTAATTGCTGATGTTAATAAAATAAAATTAATGATGTGTGCTTTCAATTCCTTTTTTTAGTATCTTTCACATGTTCAAGCAAAAAATAATTCCTCTTACATATTGGCCCCAAAACAGATGTAGCTGATTGTTTCAATGACATGTGAAATTGCTAATAACTGCTCCATCAGTGGGAATCTTTATCCTTACTACTGTTTTGTGATGCTAACAACACCACAGTCTTATTTCATATATCCTATGTCTTTGTAGGTTCATTTCTATGTCCAGTTGTCATGAGTCACTCAGGAATATTATTTTTCATTAATTTTTTTACACGATTATGCATTGTTTGTAGTTGGTTACTGTATAAGGGGAGATGTGGTGGACCTAGTTACAGAAAGTGTTTTCCTCCATAGAGAAAGAGTCCCTGGGAGAAAAGGTTTGATGTTGGGTCTGCATGCTAATGAGTTGGTGCCTCGACCACCTGACCTGTGAAACTGCTCAGCCATCTGACAAGGAGCTGGAGACAGACAGGCTGCATAGAAAGTTCAACTTGTGGCTTGACTTAATAGCCTTAGATCCTCTCAGACATTATATTTTTCTGAATAAATTAATTTTTTCATAGTCTATCACTATTGAAATGGGATTTTAATCTCTCACTTGGCAAGGAAGAATATATGGGTATTTTACCCTTTAAAAAATCCAAAACTTCTGTTGAAAACTGTTAAAACAACTGTTCCTAGTGAGAGAATGTTGGTTTGGATGCAGTTGGCCTCACAAGTCAACTGTGGGGAGCTCAGTCCCTTATTAGGTGGGGCTTAGTGGGGGCAGGGAGGCTAGCTAAAGAAGGGGGACATCATATGATGCGAGATTGATTATTTCAGGATGATCAGTGGTGAAAGACCAATGTGAGCCCTTTCTGACTTTCAGTCTGATCCCATGCCTCCCCACCCAACCCCATGGACTCCCTCAAGTCATTGAGCTCCCATCTGTTTAGTTGTCCTCACCAGCGCTTGCCTCTGCTAAATGGCTCTTTTCTTTACAAGTTTCACACTTCAGGCCTTTCAGTACAGAACCGGAAAACTGAACATTACCTGTATATGTGGTCAGTATAATGCACTACAATTAATTTCATCAGTTACACAAGCCAAATCTTCGATCCTATCAGTTATTTTATTTTATTTATTTTCCAAGACCATTTTGATTGGCATTACAGTTCTGAATTCACTCCATTTTCCACCTGATCTATTAGATATATACAAGTTTGATGATCTCTGTGGAATTTTTCTCTTATTCACTGAATAAAGCAAGTTGTTATGACTGCTTGTGTCTCTTTATCCTTTTGTAAAAGTATATTTGTTCATCTGTATGAGATGAATATTACTAACATTTTATCTCTAATTTAATTATATTCACAAGGTATTTTGCATTTCAGAAACATATAAGTAATTGGTGTTGAAAGGGCTTTTTGTATGTTCCTGCTTTATGGAAACCATCCCAGAGTAGCACATTCACTTTTTATTTGGGGAAATAGTCGTCTTATTATCTCAGACACTCTGAAAAACAAAGTGACAAAAACAAGGAAAAGAAAAATAAGGAAAGGAGAAAGAAATGGAGAATAATAATTGATGATGATAATAATAATTAAGAATAAAGAATACTGGACCTGTAATAGTAATTTAACATCCTTTGTAGTTAATGTGCTTTCATGTAAAGTAAATCCAACTTCGACAGAATGGCAATTAGAAAGCCAGGCATTAAGACTCACTCCTGTAATCCAAGCTGTTCAGTTGTCTTATATCTGGAGATCAAAGAGATCTGAAATCTGATTCAAAGCTAACCTGAGCAGATAAATCTGGCTCTTATCTTCAATTAACCAGCAAAAAACTGGATGTAGAGTGATGGCCCAAATGATACAATGACAATTATGAGCCAAGCCATTAACAAGCACTTTTGATGCAGATTCTGCAGTCCAATTCTCATATTTACTGGGTTTAAAGTGTCGCTAAGGATTTAAGGGTCTTAGGTGAGCATGCATAAATAAGCCTCATTATTTCTTTTTGACGTTGAGAGTTGGAATTAAAGAGTCAATCACTGTAATGATTTTGTGCTAGAGTTTTATAATCCATGTATCTGTTTCCTCACTTCTTTAAATGTGAGCCTTTATAAGTGAGGTACTCATGTTCTTACTGCTAAACATAGTAACTATTAGTGTCAGTCATTTTAAACAAATACCATTTGGAGGAACTTTTTATAGATCAAATAGTGAGAGCCACAGTACCCTTGTTTGAAAAGCAACTGGGTCTCCACCCAAAATTCAATTCAAAGAGACTCATGATGTCACACACACACACACACACACACCAAGCGTTATTACCTCCACAGTTAAGATTTGTTTCTGAGAGGAAAATACAAGCAAGTCTGAAAGGATGGGGAAATCAGGACAGGGGAGTTTCAGGCCTAGGTTTTCATAACTAACAGGTGAAGGTTTCTGTGCTCAGATAGGAGCTTCATGACAAACCCACTCATGCCAGAGACAGAAACAGGCATTTGTCTGCTTGCCCAAAGCTGGGGCCAAAGAGTAAGAAGTAGGATGGATTTTAAAAACCTCAAAATATGAGAGGTTTTCTGTATTTTTGTGTACATGTCTGTATTGATATATGTGAAACTAAAAAGCTTTGCATATTCTTATTGGTCAGCTATAACTCTTTACTTATATTCTTTTTACCAGTTGGATATCCCTTATTCATTTTTTTCTTTCTTCAGGTAATAATTACTCATTAACATACAACTTAGTAAGAAAATTCTTGCAAGTCTTTCTTATTCCTCCTCATATGGGGTTTATCCTCCATCCATTTGCATATTTCTGGTAGCTGATATCTTCTTTTGTATTTAAAATGTTAACTTTATTGGCTCAGATAAGAAAAATGAAACATTGAAACCCATTTCTTTTGGCCAAGCAGATCTCTATCACCGCTGCTCAGCTCTTCCTGAGTTAATTGCTCAACTTCCTAGTTAGAAATACACAGAACTAAGAAAAAAATACATATAGCTGAAAACTTGGCTTGTAATCTAAGCAAAGCATGCCCACCTGGAAATCATTTTCTCTTTTCCTGTGCTGCACCAAATGTTTCCAAAGCACAATTTGTTAGAATGAATTCCAGTCTATAACATTTAACCTCCAATTCACATTGTCTTGGATTCTGTTTCTTTCTGTTAGAATCTGTCTTAATCATTTTGGAATCTATTAATTTCTTCCCTAATGTCTATTAGTATCGTTTACTTAGTAGCAGTTAAAGCTAACATGGCCCTGAGTTTGCAGATCCTAGCGCCTGAACTCCCTGGCAAAAACTGGGAGGAGGAATGATATCCATATTTGATAACTCCACTTCATGGACAATCTCATGTAGGCCTCATGTACAGTCCACTGGAGATGTGTGCTGATGGAGGAGAGAAAAGAAGAGAATGACTTGTGAAACATTCTTGCTCTCCGTGAGAGCAAGAGTATCACTAAATGTTTCAACAGGATCATGAATTGAACTCTTGGTCCCCAGATGATACTCATATTCTGGGAGGTTCTGGAAACTTCAGGATATAAGGTCTAGTTGGAAGAAACAGGTCATTGAATGTGTGCTTTTAAAAGGTAGCTCCTCAGATCTAGTTCCTTCCTCACTCTTTTCACTCACTTCCACCATGAAGAGAACACCCTCTCTTCTATATTCCCGTGCTGCTGTGAAATCTGTAGCCTGGACAGAACCTCGGTGGAGTTCTGAAATCATGAGCCTAAATAAACCTCTCCTCCCTTAAGTTGCATCTGTCTATCTGGCATTCTGTTACAGAAGGAAACATAAAGTAAACCCTCGGTCTTCTTGCCGTGATTTAGATGGTTTCTTTTTTTTTAACCAAATACCTATTTCATTACTTACTGAATGTGCCTAGGATGCTTTCCAGAGATGTTAGCTAGTAGTTTGTCATACATTTTACCAATGATTATTATTTTTCTCAGGATAGGTCAATGCAATTCCGTATCCTGCCATTTAAGAAGTGGAACTGGCCATGTTGGTGGCTCTTGCCTGGCTGAGATCTGAGGATCAAGATTGGAAACCAGCCCAGGCAGAAATGTCCCCAGGAGATTTTTATCTCCATTAACCACTCAAACACCAGAAGTGGTGCTGTAGGTCAAGCCTTGAGCACAAAGAGGCTCAGGAACAGTGCTTGGGCCCTGAGTTCAAGCCCCATGATTGACAAGAAAAACAAAGTGGAACTGTGTGAAGGTGCATTAAAAATAGTAAATGAAAAAATAAAAATAAAAAGATCATAATCCTTTACTTTGAATTCACACTCTATCTTTTGCAGGTGAATCAGGGTGCTACATTTTGGGAGGTACTTTGTTAATCACCTGCTATAATCCCTCATCTTAGAAATGAAGAGACTATTCTTTTAATGATAAGTGACCTTTCTTTTTCTTAACATTTATTGTAAAGGTGACATATAGAGGGGTTTCATTTACATAAGTCAGATAACGAGAAAATTTCTTTTTAAACAGTGTCACCTCTTCCTGTGTTTTCTCCCAGTTTTTTCCCTTCCGACCTCCCTCCCCAACAAGTTGTATAGTTCATTTTCAATGTAGTGCCACATGAGTATCACTACTGCATTTGTTCATCCTTTGTCCTACCATTTCTGTGCTTACTCTTATACTCCCCAAGTCAGATAACTTCCATCTAAGACAAAATGTAAAGACATTTTAAAAAACAGAAACAAAAGGGGAAAAACAGAAAAAATGGAGAAAAAAAGTAAAGTTAGAAACCTCTTGTTTCCATTTCCAGGAGTTCATTTCGATAAGCATCATTTTATATGATCATATGCACATAGCTATTAAGCCTTTCCCCCATTCATAAGGACATGGAAAGACTTGGTACAAATTATATTAAATGAAGTAAGCCAGACCTAAAGAAACATAGGTTCCAGGGAGGGAACTGGGGAGGGGGAAAGGTGGAAGAAAAACAAAGGAGGAGGTAAAAAGTTTGATAAGAAATGTACTCACTGCCTTACAGATGTAACTGTAACCCCATTTGTACATCTCTTTGACAATAAAAATGCAATAAAAAAAGAAACATAGGTTCCATGTTTTCACTCATTTGTAGTTATTATGTACCTAGAAATCTACAAGAAAACACATGGATTGTAAAAGACCAAAAATTATACTTGGACATAAAAAGTTGAACAGGAATCTAAATGCTCACATAAAGGAGAATATTCTTAGGAGAGGATCCCAAAGGCTCAATAGCTATGCTAAGAGATCTTGCTAAGCTTCATACAACTACTCATTGCAGAAGCTGATAATGGATATTACAACACTTGACTGAGGCCTGAAGTGCTGACTGGAGAACAGAGTCTTTGCCCAAGCAGGAGGGCATGTAAAGTCCTGTATTCATAGCACTATGTGTACAGGATACTAAGGTTATATAATGGGAATAGATTGGATTATGGCTAAAATAAAATGTGAGGGAAAAAAGAAAAGTAAAGAATGAGGATGCATGGGGTAGGAGTTGGGCCATTGATTTCAGATTAGCATAATCGACATCTTTACCCATGATGTATCTAGTCATTTGTAAATGGTTGTCATTGACAGTCGGTGTGGTAAGTCCTATCTCTTTAAGACATGAAGGAAATAATCTTAAAACTAAATTTTAGTCATGAGACGTATTCAACTTTCCAGCATTTTTTCTCAAATCCAAATCAACATAATATCTGCAACAAATTTCATATTGCAGATCTTTTCTGATTCATGAGAGAAAACTTGGAGCTGTCTGATGATGTAAGTGGAGGTACAAAAATAAGAGCAAGACTGACATTCTGCCAATGTATCTACAACTAATGTTGAATGTCACTTATTAGAGGAAGCAGTAGTGTCAGTCATGGGAGTTAAATTCCTTATTTGTCTATGAAAGGCAAAATGAAATCTCACCAAAATTCCAACAATTTCACGAGCCCACTCAGATGACTCTCAAGGTATTCTCTGACTCTCTTGGAACTAGAACCCAAGAACATAGTTTTAGGTGAAAAAGCCACAGTCTATCCCATTTTCCCAGTTTCTGCCAACCTTACCAGGGCAACATTCCCAACTGACTGACATTGGGAGTCAAAGGGCAAACTTTATGTAAAAGATCTCTTTGAGCCTAGCAGTTTTCATGTATGATTTTTTTCCAATTTTGAATTTCTGTTGAGTTTTCTTTTATTTTATCCTAAAAACATATTTAAGCTGGGTACCAGCAGCTCATGCCTATAAAACTAGATAGTCAGGAAGCTGAGATATTAGGATCAGAATTTTAAGCCAGCCTGAGCAGAAAAATCCATGGGACTCTTATGTCGAAGTAACCACCCAAAAGACAGAAATGGAGTTATGGCTCAAGTGGTAGACAGCTAGCCTTGATAGAAAAAAAATCATATATATACAAATATACACACACACATATATGACATATACGCCAGTATATATGAATGATACATATCCCATATATTTTTGCTATATATATATGAATGATATACATATATGATATATCAAATGGTCACTAAAATGTAAATGGGACAAAGAGTGTTGAAGCACATTTTTTAGACAGTGCATAAATTTAAAAGATAGAAACAAAGGAAATTGCAAATGTAAAGGATTAAAATGACAAGAAAAGAGTAATGGAAGATTAAGAATGAGAAAAACTGGAAAGTATGAGAAAACAAACAAAATTATGTGCAAGGTTTAAACCTGTTAATTATATAGTTTTAAATGCTTCATTTCATACTCCCTTGAGCTAATATTTCTAGCCTCATTAATCATGAGTGTTGATGTTATTTTTGTCTGTTTTTTTGGGGGGGCTGGAATATAAAAACTTGCAGGATGCTAGCAGCATGCTATGCTTTTTGGATAACTTTGTGTGCTGTTCTAAACTTTAAAATAAATTCCACTGCAGATTCATTGCTAGTCAAGCAAAACTCTGTAAACACATGATCTAATTAACTTAAAATTACCCTAGATTACGTCAGTATGGATTTTCTTTAAAAATATTCTGGGTAGATTAACTCTAATTTTGGTTTTACCAATGTTTAAAGTATCACTGATTCTGAATTATGCCAAAGCATAGATTTGTTATTGAGTCAAAAGTGCATCTTTTGGATATGCAGCTATTGAGATCTGGATAAAATATATCCAAAAGATTCATCTGTAAATAAACTACAGCACCCTTGGGCATAATCTTCCTGTGACTTCTTTTGGCCTAAGAGACATTCCTTGCAGAGTTTCAGGCATTACTACATATTTGCCACATTTTTCTTACTAAGAAATCAGCCTCTGGATCAAGTGGCTCACTCTGTCCTGCTGTCCAGCCTCCTCCTGTCCCTCTGTGCACTCAGTGTACAGCTAGGATCACTCTGACCACAGGCCTTTGATAATCCCACCCTGCCTTGCCAAGTCCAGAATATCCTACTCTGAAGATAGCAAAAATAACTCAGTAAAAGTGTTCTTACTAAGAAATTTACTAAGAAAACTATGTGAGATGCCCTGCAATACTCCCAGACAGACCTGTGAGGGTATCAGAGTCCTGCAGTCTGATCTTCCTCTCTTGTTAGGAGATGCAAACGTGAAAGCAGAGAATAACATCTTCAAACAGACATGCCTGGTTGTGGATAATAGAAAGTTGGCAATTTAGCACTAGAGAAAGGCGCTCCCAGAAGACAAAGAGGGACTCAAACGAACAAACAAAACCAAGAAACAAATAAATGAACTAAAAAACAAGTGGTGCAGCACTCTCGAGGCTGAGGATGGAGGATAGAAAGTCTGAGGTCAGCGGAGCTCCATAGTAAGACTCTGCCTCAATAATTAAGTAATTGAATAAAAAAGTAAAATAAAACCAAATGAAAATGAAAAAATATTGAAACTGAAAGCAATAACTTATGGGTTACATGTAGATAGCTAAATTGATTGACAGATAATAAATAGATGGATGGATAGATTCACAGATTATGAGAGTTTATGGCTTCTGGAAATATCTCTATACTACAGTAGAAAGAAGAAGCTGACTTATAAAATTCAAAATTGGAAAAGTGAGCTTATTACTCCTAATCTTCTGCTGTTTTACCTTCTAAGCTCTTATGTATCTTTTCAGTATATTTACAGTTTAAACCAGAAGTTCTGGTTTGGTTCACCTTAAACTTGCCTAATGAGCCACACTCATTATCTCCTTCTATTCTCACCTTCTCCTAAGGATTCCAACTTAAGTCTAGGTAGTTACTGCCCTGGTCCTGAATTCAGAGTTCTAGAGTACCTAAAGGTTTCCCTGGTCTGGCCATAATTTGTGGCAGAATTCCCTTCTTTCCCATGAGAAAACCCTGGCATCACAATCTTATCCACTGGATGTCAGCCTCCTGCTTCCCACTGGATCTTCTGCCGGGGTCTGTGTCCTCAGCCTCTGGCTCAAGTGGCTCACTCCATCCTGCTGTCCAGCCTCCTCCTGTCCCTCTGTGCACTCAGTGTACAGCTAGGATCCCTCTGACCACAGGGCTTTGATAATCCCACCCTGCCCTGCCAAGTCCAGAATATCCTACTCTGAAGATAGCAAAAATAACTCAGTAAAAGTGTTTGAATAATAAGTGGTACTGGGAATGGAGAAAGTAAAAATAATGAGGTCAGTCTGATTAATATACTCCATATACAAATGTGAAATATCAACAATGCAAATTTTGAACAATTAGCATACGTTACAAAAAATGGGTGTCAGATACAGGAGTCTAGGCATTCATTCATAGTGAGACCAAAGAAAGAAACTCTTAGGGTAGACCCAGGGGTGCAATGTTTCTGTGGCTCCGATCGTATCAAATAATATTTGTCAAGATGAAAACAAACAAACAAAAAACAATCAATGTCAGGAATGTAAAACAGGTCTTGCCCTAAATAGAGGTACTGGTGGTGGAAGTGGAGAGGGTGAAAGAAGTTGAAAATGGGCAACATACCTTACCAGTGTGTGTGAAAATAGAACAAAGAAGCTTGCTGAGACTGACTTGGGAAAGGAGAAAGGGAAGAAGAGAGGAGAGTGGGTCTATCACAGTTCATTGCATGCAAGAGCATCTCATAATGAAACCCTGTAGTACAACTAACACTAATAGAAAATATTTTATTTAATACTTATTTTTAAAAAAGGAATATGAAAGAAAGCATGAGGATTTCCCCTCAGTAGGTTTCCTGAGGTTTGGTAGAACAACTCATGGAAAAAACACACATTTTTAAACTGCAAGGACAAACCAATGTTCATAGCTGTTCATATTCCAATTGCCATAATATATTTCAGATGAACATTTAAAGTACCATGTTAAAACAAGCTCAACAGTAGATGTCTGGGGAAAATCATTGTATATGTAAGATCTGTTGTGAATTGTCTTGGCTTTTCAGTAAGGATGAATTGTTTCTACTTATGAACATGGAAAATAGTAAGACTCTGATCGCTGTGAATTGTGATCCTGTTTAGGAGGCTTAGATCGCAGCACTGAGATTCAAAACCAGTCCAAGTAGACTAGTCTATGAGGATTTCATCTCCAGTAAACCATGGAAAGCTAGAAGTTAATCTGTGTCTCAAGTGGTAAAGCACTAACACTGAGCAGAAAAAAGTGAAGCAAGAGTGTGGGTCCCTGAGGCTTTGAGAAGGCACAGTACCAGTACACACACACACACACACACACACACACACACACACACACACACACGGAGAAAAGAAGGATGGAAGGAAGGAAAGAAGAAAGAAGTTATAATAGAAAGAATACTACCAGCAGCAAAATGTGCCCCATTAAAGTGTTCTCTTGCCTCCCACCCACGCTTGTGTGAGAAGCACAACCTCCCGGTCTGGATCTTGTCCCACATGAATCATCTGGATTTTCAGTATAGGTTAAAGGTGAAAGTCATTATAAGAAAACCTGGCAAAGTTTCAGATCATCTTTCTACTTGTAAGTACACCCTTAGAACCCGTGCCCAGGTTCAATGATTTGGCCAAACCTTATGAGAGTCATGCCCTGTGGCGGCCCATAGAGGTCGGTGCCCAGCACAGCTACCTCGCCCAGTGTCAAGCTCCTCCGCAGAAAGAATCAGGGCAATGTGCTTTGGCAATAAAACAGCAGCAGCAGACAAGAGAAAATATTCTTTTTATTTTTCAGTGCTTTCTATAATCATGTGCAAAATAGCACCACGTTCTTCAGTGCTCATGCTTTGTAATCACTTACAATGAGGGGGTAATTGTTACAAAATCACTAATAGAAATAATATCATAGGGAAATTTCTCCCATAGTTTGAAGAAAATGTGTCAAAGGAAAGGGCTTTGTTTTGTCTCTATCATTATTCTTCATTTTATGGCTATGCTCATGTGGTTGCTGGGTGTATCCTTAACAGATCTATTTTGTTCAAGGATAGCTTTCTGGCTGAGAAAATTGAGGGACAAGATTGATGTCATATGCTCAAGAGAAACCATTTATCAAAAATATTATGACAGAGAAAACAAAATGGACTATTCCTGTGATTAATCATGGCACAAATATAAATGCGTAAGGATCAATAGTGATTGCTTTTTTATATTGCCTTCAAAGGGAGAAAAAAATCAATGATCAAATAAATCAGAATGATTGTTACATGTACTAGGCAGATGAATATTTGCTTCTGTTACAAATACATTTTGATTAATTAATAAGCACTTTTCCTTGAGCTAGCTGCTTTTCAGGTGTATTCGTTTCCTATACCTTTTCTTTAACCCTTTCCTTATGCTCTGTGGAATAGTAATATGATACTTTATTCTTCAAGTCTACACAGTACATGAAGCAACCCTCAATTGCTATATTCTCTACTAGAATGACATATTGTCATATGTGAATTGACTGGTTAAATAATAAGCTAATTGTGTTGATGTGGATTTAACACCAGGATCTCTGCCACATAGTAAGAATTGTGCTAACACCTCCATAGAACCTACGTCTATAAGAAATAGGTATCTGCCCATGTCTCTGTGATAGATGTACTATTACAGGTAGATTTCTAATTCTCTTCATGCTGTGCCTTACAAAGATGAACATTAGTTCCAGCACAAGGATACAGTCTACCTGGAGTATGCAGTAAATAGCTTGGCCAAATGTGAGTAGTCATTATTTTTCAGGTGTCTCTATTATGATTTGAGCAGGGAGAATGACTCGTCTTTATACTTGCAAATGAAAATAATGATCACCAGAATTGGCCCCCACAGTTCAAAGCTTTGCAGAAGAGCATTTGTAGTTTATTTAATGTTGATTTACCTAGGAGACAAAAATATGGAAAGGATGGTTTGTACTTGGGCTGCCATTATTGGTAAATCATTCAAGCATAACACTTCGTTATGGAAAGTCATATTCATTGTGGCTTATTAAGTGTAAACCATCTTAACAAGCCTCACTGCAGAAGAAGGGGTGCCTGTGAGCACCCTCATATCTGTGAACACATGCCAAGCTCTGGGAAGACAGAATGACCTAAGAAGCCAGCTATAAATGGCAAATCTCTTAGCCAGAGTATGGTTACTTTTATTTAAGAAATAAACTGTGTATTATGAGCCTCACACACTGGAATCCTTTGGTAAAGCAGCTTAATCCTTTTTATACAACTTTAATCTATCATTTATGTATTTATGCATAAATATTTATGCTCAAACTATATACCTTTTCGATAAGTGATGTGTGTGTGTGTGTGTGCGTGTGTGTGTGTGTGTGTGCCAGTCTTGGGGCTTGAATGCAGAACCTGGAGCCTAGGAATGTTCCTGAGGATTTTGTGGCCAAGGTTAGTGCAATACCATTTGAGCTAAAGCTCCACTTCTGGCTTTTTATTAGTTTAGTGAAGATAAGAGTTTCGTGACTTTCTTGCCTGAGCTGGCTTCAAATTGTAATCCTGAGATCTCAGCCTCCCGAATAGATAGCATTTCGAGGCCTAAGCCTCTAGTGCTGGGCTTTTATAGAAAGTGTTTAAAATATATTTCTTGTGCCATAGACTTGATTCCATTCATCAAAAATAAGACTGCAATGATATTGCATTCCAAATGCAAGTATTGATCTTTATCCGATTTGGAGATTTTTCAGCTTATACTAAAGATGCAGTAGCAAGATATATACGTACATAACGTGCCAAGTGGTTTTGAGAGTCATTAAATAGATTTCATAGCAATGAAGTTAAAGTTTCCCTTGCCAACATCCTTGCTAAAACTCAATATTATTCTGTATTTTTTTTTTGTCTGACTGGTATCTTAAAGGGTATCAAATCAACCCATTTTCCATGAAACTGTATTAACTGTATTACATACATTTGGTGACATGGCATTTTTAAAATTTTCTTCCTTTCCTTACAGTTTTAAATATTTATCAACTTATTTACTGAGTTTGGTTTTATAACAAGGCAGTTTATCTAGTGTGTTCAAAGATCCGCTTTCAGCCAGATGCTGGTGATACACATCTGCAATGCTAGCTTGTCAGGAAGCTGATATCTGAGGGTTATGGTTCTAAGCCAGTCTGGGCAGGAAAGTCCAAAGACTCTTATTTTCAACTAAACATAAAAATATCAGAAATGGAGCTGTGGCTCAAGCACTAGAGCACAAGTCTTGAGCAGAAATGTTCAAGGATAGTGCCCAGGCCCTGAGTTCAAGCCCTAGAATTGATTTTAAAAAATTCAGCCGCATAGGACTTTCTATAGTATTTGTGTATTCTCCATTATGGTTTGGGAATCCAGCCTATAAATGGTATCAATCTTTGGGAACTTATTGGAGCTTTAGAGGGAAAATCTAGGAACTTCTCAATGTTTATGGATATCCTATGTGTGTTCAGAATGAATATGAATTCTATGTTTGTATTATAAAGATGAATGTTTAAATGTCAATATGCTAACAAGTTTATTGATCTTCTGTTTAGTTTATTGTGCCTTTACGTATATTCCATTTGTTCAGTTTCTGAGTGGTCTCTACAAAACCCCAATGCTCATTTACAACATGTCTTCCTAATATTGCTGCCAGTTGTATTGTTAATAAGGAACAGATACAAGATCCCCTAACAGACAGAGTCTAAAAGCTAAACTTAGACTCAAGACTATGTTTTGCTTGCTCATGTATTTTGTGCTGCATATTCCTAACATTTGCTTATGAAATATATGGTTGCATCTCTCTATGGTCCCTTGAGGATATGGGAATTCAGCTAGGTCTGCCACATTTTTAATGGAAGATTGTACTATGTGTTATTTAATTAAGAAGTACATTCTGTGTAGACCCAATTACGAAGGAATAACATTAACAGTTGATGTTGAAAAACACAATGTAGTTTAGAAAGAGGTGAAAGCGGGGAGAAGATAATTAGATAATATGTTAGAACATACCATCCCATTAATTTCTCCTTACATTTCTGCCTGATTCCTCATGAATGAAGAACAGTTCATGGGAAAGAAACCTCAATTAAAATACCAAGTACAAAAGAAGGACAGGATCTGGCTGACATATGTAAATGCAAATAGAAGGTATTCTGTAGAGGAGGAGGCTTTCACTGAAGGTGACTGGCTGTGTGTGGAAGAGGAAGTGCTGAGCCAGCACCTGAGCTCAACAAGAATTTGGAGCAGTGCCAAAAACTTGCAGGCACTTTAGCAAAAAATGCAGCGAAAAGGGAATTGGGAAAAGCTCAGGTAATTAATGCCCCCAAAAGCATCCATCTTTAGCATGGCAAAGAGCGAAGAAAGCAGATTGAAAATCAATGAGAGCTGGTGACAATGCAAAATGGGTAAGCAATAAATATACACAGAAGCAGAGCCATAACTTGCTTGGACGTGTGGGTAAATAGCATAAGTCTGGTTACAGCTAAAAATATACTGATATATACGTATACATATGTGTTCCTTTACATGTATGCATACAAGAATTGTGGGTGCAGATACATTAGCCTTCTAGAAACTGTGTTAAGTACAACCAGTGGTTGATGGAATCTCACTGATTCTTGCCATGGAACTGGGGTGGAGGGAAGGAGAAAGGAAATCACAGGGACTCCCAAAAGAGTACCCTCGCTGATAGTTTCATGCTCACTAGCACTTCTTTTTAATAAGGAGACTGTGAATCCAGCACATGTTTCATTTTATGTTTATTAAAAAGTGGGGTGGAGGGAGAGATCTTTACAAAACACATCATAAAGATAAAATTAAATGCAAGACTCTCCCTCAGTGCTAAAATTACTTATCAAACCAAAATCTACTTATCTCAGGCTTTTAGCACAGATTAATTCTGTAGAATCCATACAACTTCAAGCATATCAAATTTTAATAGCAGGTCATTCCTTTTGTGGTTTCAACACCACCACCACCCCGCCACACACACACACACACAAAATAGGGAGACTTTGCTTCCTATAAGGAGAAATTGGCTAAGGATCCCAGTATTTATAGCTTTGCTGAACATACTTTGTAAGAGTATGGCTCTTTTAAAAAGCCTTCATAGTGGCAAGCAAAAGATATTTTGCTGTTTATGCCTTCAGTGAGTGGAATTCTAATCATATTTTCAAGCTGTAGCAAAATATCCTTCTGGTGGTTAAATAATGCATCACAACTCTTTTCCTTTTTTTTTCTTTTGTCTACATTAGAAACCCCCCACATTTTACTTACATCCTACTAGAAATGAGAAACATGCCCTTAGATTTCAGGATTATGCTGTACATAAAAGCCCATCTTTGTTTTAAACTCAAACAAATCTTTGTGCCTTCTGAAACTAGATTTTAACCACAAACTGTTGTGTAATTGGCTTCCTGTAAGGACCGCCTATTAAAAGCTCCTGTAGCTTGGGTTACACATCCACCACAAAAGACTGAATCATTGTGTTGATTATCTGATGTGGTCCAAGGAATGGATTAAATAAGGAGCAGATAAAAAAAATCAAAAATACATGAGATGAAACCTTTGCTGTGAAGATTTTCCTTAAGCAAATACAATGTATAGATTGGGTATGCTTTATTAAAATTCTAAAAACAATTACTTCTGACAGCTTCTTTCCTTGTCTGATTCTAAAAACCCTGAAATCTGATGTCTTCATAGAAACCATTGGATAATGATTTCTGAGCAATTGTAGTCTAAAGATGAGGTTCACACAATAAAGGGCAGGCACTATCTATCCACCAGAGAGAAGGCACTAGAAAGATGGCTCTAAAAACTTTGTTATTTGACATTTTCCCCCCAGTGTTCTCATTGCTTATATAGGAAAGAAGATTTTTATGCTGCCACTTTCTATAATGCCATCACACACACACACTACCATTTGTTATTAAGGTAAAAATGTTCTTATAAAATTAGATTTTAGGCACTAGGTGCCAGTGGCACAAGACTACATTTCTAGCTACTGAGGAAGCCGAGGACAATGGTTTAAAGCCAGCCCAGGCCAAAAAGTTCCCATGAGACTCTTATCTTCAATTAACCACTCAAAAACCAGAAGTGGAGCCATGCTAGCCTTGAGGGCAGGGCCAGCTCCCAGGCCCTGATTTTAAGCCTCACAACTGACAATAAATAGACATTACCCAGTGTTCTGTTCAATTCTATTTTTTGGGAGAAACTGTCTATTTGTTTATTTATTTAATTTTCATTTTCCTTAAATGTTCATACAGAAGAGTTTCATTTCAACATGTCAGTTTATGAGTACAATATATCGTGATTGATGGTACTCCTTCTATCTTTCTCTCTATCTCTTCTAACCTCACCCATTCCCCTCCCCCCAATTTACCTAGTTCCATTTTCACATATACACATAAATATCATGACTATGTTCAGCTACCCTTCCCCTCTCCATCTGCCTGCTCCTGCTCTCCTTCATCTCACTGCTTCTGGACAACAGATGTTTTAGCTTCCTAGTATTCATTTTGGTAAGCAGCAAGTTAGTCGTTCAAAGGAGTTAGTCCATGAGAATCCTCCTCCGTGTATATTATACTTTAGTCAACCTGTACATACATGCGTGTGGCCCTGTTTATATTTTCCTTTACATTTATAATTTATATATAATTTCCACATGTGGACTTCCTTTTCTCAGTCCTTTGGTCAGAAAAAAACAGTTTTTTGTGTTGTTGTTTTTTTTCATTTTCTTGTTTCATTTTTTGTTTTCTTTTTGGTTTGATTTATGTTTTAGTTGGTGTTCTCATTTTCATTTTTGTTTGTGTTATGCTTGTTGGTCTTCTCCAGTGGTATGTGGTAAACACAAAAGAAACCTGGGCAATCACCGTGCTGTCATTCATGTAATAACAAAAAATTCCATATTCTAAGAAGCTTCAGAGCTCCTTTGTCATTTAATTTGCTGGCTATTCCATGGTACTTAGAAGGAAGAACAGGAAAAACACTTCCATGCTATCTTGTTCCAGAAATGGAAGCCAATGATTCAGCCACATAAAATATGCTCCTGGGAAAGTTGGAATTGCCATCAAGAGAATGAACCAGTGGCTCATGCCTGTAATCCTAGCTACTGAGGGGCTGAGATCAGAGAATCGTCATTCAAAGTCAGCCCAGGCAAGAAAGTCTGTGAGCCTCTTGTCTCCAATTAACCACCAAAAAGTCAGAAGTGGAGCTGTAGTACATGTGGTAGAGTGCTATCTTTGAGGTAGCCCTGTATTTTTGTGACCCCAGGTCTTCCACAAAGAAAAAATTAAAATAGAATTAAGAAAAGAATAACCTTGGCAAAACTAATGAAGTAAGTAGCTTAAGGTTACATACCATTTAACCTCTAGTTAAGGATATTTGCTTTAGCTTTTTCTACCCTGTTTCTATAAATCTACTGAGTATATTCAAAGACTACATTTCATTATTAAAACAAAAGCAACATTAATTATGCTTGGTAGAGTGCTGGAATAGCTCTATTTCATAACAAGATTGTTATCTATTTTGTGGCTTCTTAAACTCTGTAATAATTACAGAATGCAACAAAAAAGTGAACAGGAATATGAATGGATGTAATTTCCATTGTACATATGTAAATATTTGAAAACTTAAACCAAAACAAATAGTCTAAAACAGAATAAGCATGCACAATTATTGTAGTGCTAGCTGCTTCCAGTACAAAGTATAATCAGAACACAAGCATCCATCTTTTTTTTTTTGGCCAGTCCTGGGCCTTGGACTCAGAGCCTGAGCACCTTCCCTGGCTTCTTTCCGCTCAAGGCTAGCACTCTGCCACCTGAGCCACAGCGCCCCTTCTGGCCGTTTTCCATATATGTGGTGCTGGGGAATGAACCGAGAGTTTCATGTGTAGGAGGCAAGCGCTCTTGCCACTAGGCCATATTCCCAGCCCCACAAGCATCCATCTTAAGATGAAACACATATTATATTATGTGTCTTACATTTAGTAAAGTGCTGGGCTGTGGCTAAAATTGTATTTAGGACTATGTAATTAGAAATGACTAATGTCAGAAGAGGCTATGAAGAATTACCTGTAAATATATAATGCCCTCATCAACCAATGTGAACCCACTTAAAAAATCAGATCAAGATGGACCCCTGTATTCCTCATTACTCAGGAGACTGAGACTTGAGGTCACAGTGTGAAGCCAGGCTGGTCAGACAAATCCCAGAGACTCTTGTGTTATATTACCACCTGGAGATGTAGGTGTGCCTAAATGGAGATGTAGGTGTGCCTAG
Source organism: Perognathus longimembris pacificus (assembly GCF_023159225.1). Lineage (NCBI taxonomy): Eukaryota > Metazoa > Chordata > Mammalia > Rodentia > Heteromyidae > Perognathus > Perognathus longimembris. The sequence continues at coordinate 10,028,426 of NC_063184.1, forward strand.
AGGTAGAAGTCTAGCCTTGAGTGGAAAAACCTAAGCAAGAGCTTGACACCCTGTATTAAAGCCCCAGTACCCATACAATTTTATTTAATAATGTCTTAGTTAGACATTATCAAACAGATGTACTAGAATTGGATTAAAGAATACTGATTCTTTGTGTCTCAAAAATGACTTTATTTTAAATATGTATGGTTGCTTACAAATTAAATTTGCAACAATAGAAGAGAAATGTAATTTTATTAACATTATTTAAATTTTCTTCAACTATATTTTATTATTTTGAAGATTTATCTTGAAATAACCAATGTTGAACAGTATTATTACCAGATATTCTTTTTGTTCTTACAGCATGTATTTAAAAATGGGCCTATAACTAAGGTATTAAATTCAACATATATTTGAATTTTAAAATGGTTTGTCCAACTCTGTTAAACTTTACCGACCATTTAGACATATTTCCAAGAAGTAAGCCAAGATGTATATAGTAAAAGGACTTAACAGAATTATTTCTTCAGGTTTGAAATCCACTCTGAAATAACATTTAGTAGCTTTATAGGCTCAGGTAACTGGGCATTAAACAATTGAATTCTAGTGAAATGAAATCCAAGTTTGGAAATGGACTTATTTCAAACCAAGAACTTAGAGATGATTAATTCAGTCTTTGAATTGCCTCCTCTGTTTCCTTTCTTTCTTTTAAATTTATAAGTTGTGCTGGCTCATAATTGGCATAAAATAACATACTCATATCCTACGCAGTTTGATAAATTTGTTCATATTAACACACATACATGAATGCATATGCCCATGCTGTCACTATCACAGTTAAATATATCTATGTATACACACCTGTGTATGCATGCGCACATGCACACTCGTGCGTGCCCAAGCACACATGCACACACATACATATATATTCATCCAGTCCCTTTCATAACACAACACACTGTTATTTCTGTTACCCATCCTCAAACAACTAGTGATCTTCCTTACGTCACTATATGTTAGATGGCATTTTATATATGGTTTTTATAAATGCAATTATATATACGTGTTTTTTGTCTATTTTATTTCATTCAGCTTAATTATCTTGATTCCACAAATATTGTACTATCTTTCAATGACTATTTTTCATTGCTGAGTATAAAATCTTATTACATGGCTGTAATACGATTGCCCAGTCATTCAGTGATGATGGATATATGGATTGTTTCCAATGTGGGAACATAATTATGAAGCTACTATAAAGATTTTATTCCAAGTCTTTATAAGATCACAGGAAAACTGAACTATTTACATCATATGGTAAATGTAAGTTTAACTTCTTGAGAAATTTCCAAACTGGTTTTCTGGTAAGTAGGAAGCCCGAGTTTTTCCACACTCTCACTCATACTTGGCATAGTTAAGATTTTTTATTTCAGATTTTATAATAGCTGCCAGTGACAACAGGTCTCATTTCACTTTGCCTTTCTGTAATGATTAATGATGGCAGCATCTTCTCAGGTCCTGATTTGTATCTGCATATCCTCCATGACAATTTTTTTGCAACATTTTAACACTTATTTTCTAAATGCACTTAGATCACATGAAATAAGCTAGTCACAGAGAGAAGGTTATTGCATAATCTTCCTCATAAGTCTGAGCTAAGCAAGTTGACCTTATTGACACTGCAGTAAAAATCATCCTGTGAGCTTCTGGAAAAGCAGATGTGGAGGTGGAGGGTGCAACAATGGGCATCGAGTTAGATCTAGGTAGGAGAAATATGTTCTAGAAGCATATTTCACAATCAAAGGAGCATATTTACCAGTAGTCCCTTGCATGCCTCAAAACACTTAGAAGATAGGATAGTAAGTGAACTTACCCTAAAGAAATGATAAGACCTTAAGGTGCCAGTTACTTTATCTTGAATGTTACACAGTGCATCACATTGTCTTCCATAAAAATGAGTAAACTTATTATATGTCAATCCAAAATAATAAAGACAGAAGTCACAGGAGACTTGTCTTGTTTAAAATAGAGTATTAGACTTTAAGATCCCAGTAATGCCAAAGACACTATGCCTTTGACATTTGCAAGGCATTTAACAGAAATCTTTTGGATATTATTGAGAAATACAAATATGATGACTATAGCACTTAGTATATTGGCAGTTACCCAAACAGCTGTCTAAGCAGCTGTGCAGTAAGCAATTGAGAATCCATGAAAAGGCAGACATTGTTCATTAACAGAAAAGAAATGTATGCATCATGAAATTCAGCTCTCCATCCTCTTGCCATGCCCTGTGTCTAAAGTGGTTCACACCCACTCGCAGGCAGCCCATCAACAGGAGGGCATATCTGTGTTGCTCTTCCTAAAGCAGATGGATGCTGTTTTAAAATATGCACCAAAGCTGGTGTCAGTGGCTCGCATCTATAATCCTAGCCATTCAAAAGTCTGAGATCTGAGGATGGTGGTTTGAAGCCAACCTGGGCAGGAAACTCTATGAGATTCTTATCTCCAATTAAGCACCAGAAAACCAAAAGAGGAACTGTGGCTCAAAGTGATAGAATGCTAGCCTTGAACAAAAGAGCTTGGTGACAGCACCCAGGCATTGAGTTCAAGCCATATGACCTACTAACATAAGTTTAAATACACACACATATGTATACACACACACAGAGTACACACTTGCACCCAAACTTTGTTAGATGGCCTATTTATTACACTCAGGTGTATTTCTAAAAGCAAAAGTTATGAAGCTACAGAAGCCAGAATAGTCTACAACCCAGGATCTGTGTGGTTCTATATCTCACAAAATAAGTATAAATGTAGCCGTATCTACCCTGTCTTCGAAGGACAGGGAAGGAGACAAAAACTCAGCAAGGCCTGATGCCTGCCCTGACTTTGCAGCTCCCAACAAAGACAAGATGGGGATAAAGATAGCAGCAGGACTATTTGGCTAGAAAAAGCTGGTAGACAGAAGATCCCTCCCTTGGCAGATTGCTACCCTCTCTATGCCAAAATTTAAGGGATGTCCAGACGAAGAAGTGGATAGACTCTGGACTGACATTGCATTTCCTTCCATTCATAAAAGTAAGCATTAAAACTAAATAAGATAGAAAGTAGAAATTTACATAGACATTTATAACTTCTCTGCAAACATAGAATAAAATCAAATATTTAAAAATTGGGGTGATTTAGGATATACTTACATATTTGGTGTGCTTATCATTGTTAGACTGTAAGATAGGCACCAGTGCCTCATGCCTATAAATCTAGCTTCCAAGGAGGCTGAGATATGAGGATTGTGGCTCAAAGCCAGCCCAGGCAGGAAAGTACATGAAATTCATATCTCCACTAATCACAGAAAAAGTGGTCATGTGGCTCAAGTGGTAGAGTGCTATCCTTGAGCAAAATGAGCCCAGGGATAACATCTAGGCCCAGAGTTCAAGCCCCAGAACTGGAAAAATTAAAACAAAAACAAAAACAAAAAAAGAACACCGCATTATTAGACTGGAAAGAAACATAATTCAGGGGGAGTGGCATAGAGTATGTTGCTCTAACTTTACAAAGGTAACAGCTAAGTGAGTAATCTACCACTTGAGCCTCCAGCCCCAGAAAAATACATAGGAATCTCTAAAAATATTCCTACCAACATTACTTCTAGCACTTTCTTTCTTTTGCCTCACCTAAGACATTATATTTCTTTTTAATGTACCTGTAAGATCTTTATTAAAAGACCCATGCAATATCACAACTAATTTGATCACTAGTTTTATTGGACACAAATGGAAATATGAAATAAATGTATACCTTACAAAAATCTGAACAAAATTAAAAGTCTAACTATAGTGTATTCAACATCATACTTTCTACCATTACCAACACTGCATAAATCTTGAGGCTTTATTTAGGAATGTCATCCCATACAGGACCTAAGGTGTGCCATTGATTAAATCCTGAATCTTCTAAAGAATAACAAGGAGGCCTGGAAGTCTGTTGAGTTTCACTCATGCATACAATTCACCATCTCTGTGTCTGGGCCCTATACTTAGATTTGTGTTTGAATGGAACATTTGTTTCCTGCTTAAGTAGCAAGGAAATCCAGAATTAGTCTCTGTGCTCAAAGCCTCTTGCCACAATTACGTAATTTAACTTTTTCCTAGTATGTGAGACAAGATTATTTTCTTTACTTATTTCTGGCTCTTATTGAAAATGTAATTACTTGAATTTAAATGAAATAAAAATAACCCTCTAGCAAATAAACATTAAAATGATTTTCTTAGAAACCCGAGAAATTGTTTGAATGAAAATGATCAAAACAGCTATTTAGGGCAAAAGAAAAAGTCATGTGAATCTGAATAATTCATGTTGTGAAGTAAATTATCAACATTTTAGGAGATCTGTTATCTTTTTAAAATAATAGATACATTTTTGTTGATTATAGACATTTTAGATTGCTAAATGTAATACATTAAGATTAATAATACTGATACACTACTAGTGAGGGATCAATCCAATATTTGACTAGTTTTATTCTATTTCCATTATAGGAGAAAAGAGTATACAAAATACACATTAAAAGGCTTATATAAAGGGGCTTGGAGTGTGGATTAACGCTATAGTGCTTGCCTAGCATATATGAAACCCTGGATTCGATTCCTCAGCACCACATAAACAGTAAAAGCTGCAAGTGGTATGATAGCTCGAGTGCTAGCCTTGAGCAAAAAGAAGCCAGGGACATTGCTCAGGCCCTGAGTTCAAGCCCCAGGACTCGCAAAAAAAAAAAAAAAAGTTTATATGAAGCCCAGTGCCAGTGGCTCATGCCAGTAATCCTAGCTACTCAGGAGGCTGAGATCAGAGGATCACAATTAGAAGCTAGTCCCAGCAGGAAAGTTTCTATGAGACTCTTATCTCCAATTAACCACTAAAAAACTAAAAGTGGTGCTGTGGGTCAAGTTGTAGAGCACTAGCCTTGAGTATAAAGAGGCTCAGGGACAGTGCCCAGGCACTAAGTTCCAGCCCCACAACTGACAACAAAAGGCTTATATATTTGGGAAACTTTTTCTTCAGAATGTATTCTAAACAACTTTTGATATAATAAAATATCTGTCCACAGCCTCAGGTTTAAAGGCTGAACATGATAAAGACTCCATGATAAAGCTTTATTGCAAATGGGTTAACCTATCATTCCTTGTTGTGATTATTTTAAAAACTTAGCTTTAAAAAATGGCATTGATAAATAATTAATAGAGCAAAATGTTTATGAACATTTAGAATTAAACTATCTTTTGTTCATATAGAGTTTGAGTCCAGGACCTCTAATTTGCTAGGCTGGAACTACTTGAGCCACTCCCCAAACCCTATTTGCTTTAGTTATATTTCATGGTCTCACAATTTTTCCTGGGGAAGGGGAGAGGAGGTGACATGCTCGTTCTACTTTTGGCTCCCACATAGCTGGGATTACGAACATGAAACATCATGCTTAGATTATTTGATGAGTTGGAGTCTTGCAAATTTTTCCCTAGGCTACCCTTAACTATTATCCTCCAAATCTTCAACTTCAAAGACATGGTAACACAAGCTACCATGCCTGGTACAATTCACTCTTAAAGTCCTATACTGTTGTAGAATGTGCCATAGAAATCCATTTTTACTAGATTGTTATTGTGAAAGTAATTCATCCAGCAAGCCTCTAGCAGCAATTGAGAGTTCCTACAACCCCCTAGCAAACTCCTCCTGTCACTCACACTGACTTCCAGAATAACTAAAGCTCTTTTTTCACTATCAAGGAGTTTTAAACTACGTAAGATGTTTATTCACCACTTGTATATACTCATGTATAATTTTCAAATGCTTGTAAGTGGTGCTGGTCCTTTTGTTTTTCATTTTAAGAGCTCTGTGAAATTAAGAAATTAGTACTTCGTGTCAACTATATTACAAATACTATTTTACCAACAGGAATAGTCTTTAAAAACTCTTTCAAGTATAACACAGTTACAGGAAAGTACATTTCTTATACAATATATAGTTGGTGATTTTCATAGCATGAACACACCAGTACCAGCACCCAGAAATGAAGAAAATAAGACACCCAGACACTTCTCTGCCTCAAAGAGAATCAGTGTTGTGATTCTCAATAGAATAAATTAGCTTTGCTTATTTCTTTATCCTCATACAATTATACTCACACTGCCTGCACTGGTTTGTAGCTGCCTTCTGTATCTTTATCATGCCTTGCATTGAATTTTACTGAGCACCACTAATCCAATTGGAGACAAGTATGAAGGTGGTTTGTAGTTTGGACCTGGCAAGTCTGGGATATGTAACAAGCAAAAGAAAAACAAAAACTGAGAAAATGCAATTATTTAAAATAAATGTTTGCCCCCGCTGAAACCAAAACAAGGCTTCAAATTGACAGCTTGAAAGGTAATCAAAAGCAAAAACACTGAAAACAGCACCACCACAGGACAAATCAATGTGAAGTTTCAGTGTATGAGGAATAAAACCACCCAGCACAAGAGAGAAGACAGTTTCAGTCCTCTTGAGAATCTCCATGGCCTATCATTTGCCATCTGATACTTTATGCAAGATATGATGAACCTATGGCTTCAAAAATATTAAACATTATTTCAACTCAGAAATGTATAGCCTTTTGGACTGTTCTTAGTTCTATAGATGAAATAAAGACACATTAAGGCTTTAGTTTATCTACTAAAAGCTTTAGTTTATCTACTACATATCAGTTGGGAGCAATTTATTTACTATGGAATTCTGAAACTCAATAAGCATGTAAACATAAAATAGGAAACATTAAGTACAACCACAGAGAAGAATAAATAAGAGTTCTTGATCATTACAAGTCCACAGAGCAAAAAATAACAACAACAACCAAAAAAACCCAGCAAACACCAAGACAGTAAAAATCAATAGAGCACACTTGGCATGAAAACATAAATTCAAAAAGGAGGTCAATACTCTTCAATGAGAGGGATGACATATGTTCTACATGATACATTTATCAAAGAAAGAAGATGGTTCTCCGATTTTATACTTAGGAAATCAATATTTAGAAAAAGTTGTACAGACTTAGTTGAAATTGCCAGATGACAAATAATGTCATTTTTGAACATAAAAAGATTACAAGACAGATTGCAATTCACACACACACACAGACACACACACACACACACACACACACACACACACACATAAAGAGCAGGTGTTGAAAGTTAGGAAGGTGAAAAAAATAAAGAAGAAAATATTTTCATCTGGTCTCACTAATAAGAGTTCTATTTAACTTATCATGTCCAAGTGTTAATTTTTGTCTTTTACTGTCCATATGCCCAAGCTATTGACAAGTTCAATGCAATACCCATCAAACTCCCAACAACATTCTTTCATGATATAGATGAAGCAATCCAAAATTTCATATGGAATAATAGAAGACCTTGAATAGCAAAAACAATACTTAGCAGGAAGAATAATGCTAGAAGACTATCAATACCAAACTTCAAACTCTACTACAAAACCATAGTAATAAAATAAGCTTGGTACTGGCAACAGAATAGGCCTAAGGAACAATAGAATAGAATGCCCAGAAATGAACCCACAGACCTATAGCCACCTAATATTTGATAAGGAAGCCAAAACATAGGATGGAAAAAAGAAAAGTCTCTTCCACAAATGTTACTGGCAAAATTGAATATACATGTGCAGAAAACTGAAGTTAGGTCTTTATATATCACCCTGCACCAGAACCAATCCCAAATGGATCAAAGACCTCAATGTAAGACCAGATACCATGAAAATATTACAGAAAGGGATAGAGAAAACCCCAGGACTCCCTTGTGCAGGCCAAAACTTCCCAAGTAAAGATCTAGAATCACAACAAATCAAAAAAGACTGGATAAATGGGATTGCAGCAAATTGAAGAGCTTCTGCATGGCAAGAGATATAACTAGCACAATAAATATAAAGCCCACAGAATGGGAGGAAATCTTTACTAGCTATGCAGCAGACAAGAACCTCATATCTAAAATATATTTAGAGCTCAAAAACTTAACTCCCTCCAAAACAAATCTTCAAAGAAATAGCAATCCAGTTAGATAATGAGCTAAAGACTTAAAGAGAAACTTCTCAAAAGAAGAAGTAAGAATGGCCAATAGACACATGAAGAGATATTCAACATCTCTGGCCATAAAAGAAATGTACATTAAAACAACATTGAGATTCCACCTCAACCCAATTCAAATGGCCACTATCAAGAAAACTAACAAAAACAGATACTGGCAGGGATGTGTTTCAAAGGGAAAACTACTACACTGTTGGTGGGAAGGTAAACTGATTCAACCACTCTGGAAAGTAGTAGGGAGGTTCCTCAAAAGACTAAATGTAGAGCTCTCCTATGACCCAGCAATTCCACTCAAATTGACCACACAAATCAGGCCACAGTAAAATAACCAGTACAACCATATTCACTGCAGCATTGTTTACCATAGCCAAGATATTAAATCAGCCCAGATGCCCTTCAGTGGATGAAATGATCAAGAAAATGTGGTATATATACACAATGGAATTTTATGCTTCCATCAGGAAGAATGATACTGCCGCATTCATAAGGAAATGGAAAGACTTGGGGAAAACAACTAGATTATGTGAAGTAAGCCAGACTCAAAGAAACATAGGTTGCATGTTTTCCCTCATTTAAAGTAATTATAAGGCTCCTATATATCTACAAATAAACAAATCTTTCTAATATGAGATCACTAACATAAATCTCCACCTGTGATAATGCTCCATCATTGTTCTATAATTTTCCATTCCATGTTAGGAAATCTACAAAGTTTGCTTGCTTTCATATGGATTTAATTTTCTGAAATTGTGTCCATTTTCCATTTTTGGGGTGTGTGTGTGTAATGAGCGTTCAATTCCACAATTAAATTTCTTCTTATCTGCTTATCTTCCCATTCTTTTTATCTCCATCTTTTACATTAAATGAATACACACTCTTAAATTTTTAGCAACTTAAGGCAGATAGGGTTTTTTTGTTTGTTTTTTTTTTTTACAAATTTAATTTTGTTGCTAATAAATCTTTTCCTAGTTTGTATTTCTCCATGTTTTGGTGTCTATGTTATAGTTGTTTAAATGATGAAGAATATTTCCATAGGCTCTTGTTTATTGGGTATTTTGTTTTTCTTCTGTTGACTCATTGTAAATGGAGATTTATCTAGGACAGATGTTGGCCATAAACAGGACAGAGGACTCTTGGAAGCATTAACTGACCACCTGGTTGTTATTAGAGCAGGTCTCACAAATGGACATATTTGACTGAAGATTGGTTGGGAGAATTTTGATTCTGTATTTCACTGGGCCTATGGATCTTCAAGAAAAATCCAGAGCCTCAAAGGGCAACTGTCTCTAAAGGTTTGAGCCTCTTTTTAGTGAAATTGTAATATGAATTTTTAAGTTTTCTGTCCAGCATTTTTTGCTTTCCAATCTTTTCTGGTAAGTAGAATATATGATTTTACTTGCTGGAGTTTTGGTTAAAATATCAATAGAGATTCAAATTAATCCTGGTGGATTTTTCATAGCAGAGCTATGACCTTCTCTTTCTTCTTCTCCCTCTTCCTCTACTCCTTCCCCCTCTCCTTCTCTTCCTCCTCCTCCTCCTTCTTCTTCTTCTTTTTCATTTTTTTTTCATGGGGAGGAAGGGTTCTGGGGTTTTGAATTCACGGAATCATGTTTGCTCTGCTGGCACTCTACCAGTCGAACAATATCTCCACCCTTGCCTTTTACTGGCTTTTCTGGAGACTGATTTTAAAGGGATTTGCTTAATAGACTGGCTTTGAACTAGTGTCTTTCAAATCCCAGCCCCTTGAGTAGTATGGAGGCATGAACCATTGACACCCAGCTTTTATAACCTCTTTTTAAAGCAGTACAAATGCTATCTATACTTGAGCCTCTGACCTTCCCTTATTTTTCAATTTTAGAGGATTTTTCTCTCTTATACAAAAGAGAAAAAAACTCATTGCTCTTTTAAAGGTTGAGAATGTTTCAAAAGTTTAAAGATACATTTTATGATTTCTTTTCTCCCCATAGCTTGTAAAAAGCAATACTTATTTCCTTTTTGAAAGTTGTTTAAGGGACCAATAAGAGAAAAGTTAGATTTCCTAGAAATTTTCTTACTGTATTCTGAATTGTCAATTACTACTAAAGATGTAACAAGTGAGAGATACACAAAGTGTTAGCTTTTGGCTCCTAAATGCTATGTTTTCCTTAATCATCTGGGCTTACCCTGCCTGCATGTGAGCAGAGAGCTTGTCCTTGTGGTTTGCCTTGCTTGTCTATGTACCATGGAGAGGAGAGGGGAAGGAAGCAATATGAAGACCTTTTCAGCTGCAATCTCCAGTCTTCCTTCTCTTGGCTTCTGGCTGACTCTGACATGAAGAAGGCTCTGGGTGGATCCTGGGAAATGGAAGAAAGAGAGAACAGCCAGGAAATTGCTCCCTGGGACTTCAGGAAATAGCTTCCTTTCTTTCTTACTCTCTGCAGCTCCCTTGAGGTGGCTCTGAATTGCACCATAGTTGAGCCTTTGCTTGGGCTTTGGTCAAGCAAACTATATTCTTTATCCCCTTTAGCTAAGGGTTAGTGGCTTCCTGCAATTGTTAAATTCTGGATTACCTCACCAGTCCAGAATCTTTTTAATTCTTTTATCAACTCACTAACCAGTTTCCTATATCCAATTCCCCCTGTAACAAATCGTTCTCACTTTCTTATGATACCTGCTGGATACTCTGGTCATTTTATTAACTTATATAGCTATCTCAAACACAGACCTACTATACATTGGTCCACTGTTATGAGATATTGTCAGCAGGCAATTAATACCTTTGATAGTTACGATTATTAAATATAAATACAACTTTTTCATATTCCTCATCAAAACAATAAATAAGTGAATATATAAATTTTCATTACTCTTAGGAAGTTCAAATTTCTAAAGAGCTATAGAACATCAAATCATTCTTGTAATCTTCATAAAGTGTACAATTTTCTTACTTTGAGACAGGATCTCACTATGTAATCCACATTAGTTTTGTATTCCAGATTTTCCTACTGTTATTTCCTCAGTGCTAGAATTGCATCTATATGTCACCATGCCCCATCTTTCTACTTCCTTATAAAAACTGTGGATAACTGAACATCCAGGCCAAATTGTAACAGAACCTCAAATGAGTTACTATATGCCAATTACCTAACTTTTGAATGCCATTATTTCAAATAACTGTAAAATATGAAAAAATATGATGGCATTTAATTTTCTGAGTGCCAAAATGTTTTCTATGAAAAATAGCATATATTCTATTTTTTTCATAAAACCAAAGTATTTTCCAACTGTGTGTGGTAGTGCAACACTTTGGAGACTGAAGGAGGCTAACCAAGCTATATAATTAGATGATTTCCAAACAATAAAAATAAAAGCAAAGGAAAAATTTTAATAGTGAAAGTATCAGATTTCATCTTCATGTTAAACAAGGGTATTCGTCTCTACTTTGCTGTTGAATAATGATTAACTATATACTCAAGTGTTATGTTTTATAACTATCATATGCTCTAGTTAAACTGGAGTAGCAATTTATAGTCAATAAAATCTAGTAAGAAATTTCCCTTAGACTCACTTAAAGACTAAACCAAAGTCTTGCCTTGTAAGTCTAGAGTGGCTCATGTGTCCCGCTATTGTTATAGCAGGAAGTTTTTCAGGTGTCGCGATTTTTCTGAGTTATTGCCAGGAGGCTTGGAAATGTCCCGTAATTGCATCCAGTGTTCCTTCTAAACTACTGTGTTTGGAAAAGATTAGAAAAATTTATGGGTAAATTGATATGATAATTGCTGTGGTTTGTTACATTTTATCATTTCATTACCATACATGAGTTCAGCTGCTAATAGCTCTGGTTATTTACTTTAGACAAGGCTTGGAATTTTCTTCCACGACACATTCTCTACTATCGCATCTCATTCTCCTGCAGGGAAACAGAAGTCTTTACTTGGTGTCTTCTCTAAGTACAACTCCAGAATATAAGTGTATTGACATCCTGAGAAATGTTTTGCATATACTTTTCATAATCCACATGTCTATTCATATGGGACCACAAGCTATACTTTTGCTTCTGCATTGCCCCGAGGCACTGATTAATAACATATCCTACCATATTATCAACCAAATCTCCTTCCTAATGTAAAGGAAGTCCCCAATCATCCATCTCTACATTATTCCAATTTTATTCCCAAGTTCTGAGCTCTAGTTTCATATAATTTGTTAAGGGAATGTTGTGCATTATTTAGAAATAATCTGTCCCTTTTTGGTTTAAAGTTTAGCATGTCATATTTTCTATTTCCCAAATATATGGGAAGTTTGCCAATGAGATTGTATCTCAGTCATTTTTATGTTAAAAATTGCAAAACATCAAAATTAAATGCTCGGACAATTTTGAAGCTAGATTAATAAAATTCTTGCTCATGGCTGGCACTCTACCATTTGAGCCATGCTTTCAGCCAAATAAGAAAATTCTTAAAATGTTTCTTTTTTTATCTTAGAAGTCCTCTTCAAAAATGTCATAATAAATTTTAAGGGCTTAAGTTCAACAAGAAATATATAACTTGTGCTCAAAAATAAAAAGACATCATTTTTCCTGCTGTGTTTCCCAAGCACATTAAATGTAATCAAACATGGATGTATTTCTGGTTTTAGAGAATCTACAATATCAGGATGATAATTAAACTAAAAATCCCATTATTCCATATTAAACCAGAGTCCCCAGTGTTTAAAATGAGAGCACAGGGTGAGGGGGAAATCAGAGAGAAGAGAGAGAGAGAGAGAGAGAGAGAGAGAGAGAGAGAGAGAGAGAGAGAGAGAATTTCATGCTATTTTACTTGGAAGTCCTTTTATTCCCTGGGATTATATATCATGGGACTGTAGTAAAATACATATTAGGAAATTATTACCCCATTGAACAGTCACTAAGCCCCATTAAACTTAGTTAATGGTAGCTGAAAGGTTTACTAGCATAATTGTAAACTATAAGGGAAGCATGAGTTGGGTGGTTTTAAATTAACAAAGCAATTCATGAAAGAAATAACTAGTTTGTAAAGAATCCTTCCAGGGCAAGGGAGTTTTTTGTTTGTTTGTTTGTTTGTTTTACTTGATGGTGAAGTTAGAAAAGAACAATGCCATTATAGTAATTAGAAGTAGTAATACAGATAATTGCTTTTCATTTCCTGTAAATAGCAAAACATGCAAGAATAAAGGCATCCTCAAAGATGCTTCTTAGGATTACATATTCATTTATTACATGTTTCCTTTCACTGGATCTTCCAAGACAAAATTCATATTTGTGGAGAGAAGTTTAAGCTAAAGATTTTAAAGTGAGATTCATTGTTTCTGTAAGTTCAATTTCACACTTCCTTATCAAACCAAAGAGTTTATCTGACAAGTGAAATTTATGGAGCAAAAGCATCAGTACCAAGTTAAAGTCCTGAACTCAGACCAATAAATAAATAAATTTACATGTGTCACAATGACATGTTTACTGTTAATTCTTTATCATCAGAGCACACACATGCATTTCTTTACTCTATGGTATCTGTGAAGGTGTCATATGGATTCTATTTTGTCTAAAATGCAAAATTCAATGTTTCTTGAATGAATAGAAACTTTTCTTTTCAATTTCCATGCTTTTGTTTATATGAGAATAATTAGTAGCTTTTTACAATGGAAGAAAATGACAATACTTGGATGCTACAGACTTGAAGTCCACAAAGGATAACTAAATTCTTTAAGCTACACAGTTTCCATGTTGGCACATTGGAAACAAATGCTTTAGCTTTTCTTAACAATTCTGTAAAAATGATATTTTTAAAGAATAAGAAGTACTAAACTCAGACTCTACTTTGTATATGTTTTTGGCTTAATATTTCTAGTCAACACCTTAGAAAATATGCTTCTTTCTAGAAAATTCTCAATGAGAAATTCTCAAGTCGGAGAGGATGGATAAATTGAGGATTTACTATTAGAAACAAAAGTGATTGCTCTGACCTTAATATAGGACGCACCATGTTTCTAGTTACATATGAGAAGACCCCACAGCCCTCCAGAACTAGTACTGCTTGACTATTCTTTTAATAGCGAATAACTGATTGGCCTTGGGACCGTTTAGTTTCATCTTCCTTTAGGGAAATAGGCAGAAAATAACCTGAACCTAAAAATAATGCAACTTCATTAGGAATATTCTTTCAGTATGATATGTGCAGGGTAGGATTCCCATGGTATAAATTCTTTGAAAAACAAACTTAAAGTTTAACAAAATGAATACCAGGAAGCTAAAACATTTGTAGACAGGAGGCGGAGTGGGGTCAAGGAGAGGTGGGAAGATGAATGGAGAGAAGAATATTCAATGTACAGATGTGAAAATATAACCAGGTAACTTGAGAGGAGGAGTTGGGTTGGGAGAGATGGGGAGAATGATGGAAGGGGTGGCATTGACCAAGATATCTTGTATTCACAAACAGACATGTTGTATAGAAACTCTTTTGTACAACTACTTAAAGATAACTTTAAAAAATAATCGATAGAGCTAGTTAATGTAGTTTTTCCTCACTCTTAGCAACTGAATGGATGTTTTATTAGTGAAGCTTAACATACTGCAGGCCCAGCATGGGTGTGCTTGGTTGGCTAGTGATCACTTGGCTTTCTTGCTCATGGCTTGTGCTTTACCACTTGAGCCACACCTTCAGTTTTAAGTTTATGCTGGTTAACTGGAAATGACATCTTGAATTCTTTTTTCAACTCAAAGTAGCCTCAGAAGGTTATCCTTTAAACTTTAGCCTCTTAAGTACCTAGAATTTCTGGTATAATATTGGCACCAGTTCTCTCCTTTAAATCACTCCACTGACTATGAAGTATAGTTCAGTATTTATGGTTGTACACAAGTCAACCTTAAGAAAGTACAAAATACAATTCTAAGATAAGGTTGTAATCTCTCCTTACTTAGGACCCAGGGACAACTTTGATCTTTGATTTTCTGAACAGCAGTGTGTTGTCTGCTTATCTAACAACCCTTCAAACTCATTCAGCTTACACTCGTAAGCATGTTCTTATTGAGGTTACTTGATAGACAATTTAACCTGATTCAACTGTGTCTTTGACTATGCTTGAGATTTCTGTACTGGTTCAACACTTAGCAGTCAAAGATCTTGAGAAATGCCTATTAGACTACTTACTTAAAAAAAAATCTTCCGTAAAAATTAAATTTGAATATAAGTGAAATATTAGTTTACAAACAGTTTGGGACAGTGTGTAATCCTAGCTAACTCAGGAAGGTGATATTTGAGAATCATGGCTCAAATCCACTCTAGGCAGGAAAGTTTGTTAGGTTGTTATCTCTGATTAACCACCAAAAAGCTAGACGTAGAGCTGTGGCTCAAGTGGTAGAATGCTAGCTTTGAGCACAAAATGTCAGAGAAAGCACCCAGGCCCTGAGTTCAAGCCCCAGAACTGACATAAATAACAACAACAACAACAACAACAATGCTGTCTTTCTTTTGTTATAATAAATACTCTTTATATAACCCATCCATTGTTATAAGAAATACTGTTTACATGAACCAGCCATTACCTAGAACAGAATTTGGAAATATTACAAGTGTAAACTACTTCATGTCCACTACTATTGGTTTACACTCAACCCTACTACAAATTACAACCAACCACCTTCAATACTAGAAAATGCATTTCTTTCAAAAAATATTTTCTCTATTATACCTCACCACCTTTAATCTTTCAGAAATACAAACATAATAATTGCTAGTGAATATTCTGTTTGCCATCCTTAAACAAATTTAAAAGTGATTTAAAGCATTGGATATAGAAGTATTAGAAAAGTCCAGGAAAATTTTCAAATTATAATATCAAATTGTCTTAGGAGTTTAGAAAGAGAACTTCAGAGCATGTCTAGGAGAGTCAATGAACTGGTGACTAGAAACTATGGAAACTCTCCTTCTGGGAGAAAAATACAAACAAAACATGAATTTGTTAATTTATTCTGGTTGCTTATATTTTTAAATATACCTTAAAAAGGCTCACAGTGTAAATCTATAACATCATTTAAGCTGGTTATGGCAGTGCCCATATGAGGCAGAATCAGCAGTTTGAGCAAGCTCATGGCCAGTCTGTAAAATATCCTCCTCTTTCTTAAATATTTATAATAGTTTTTGCTTTAATTATTTACCATAGCGAAGCCCAGATGCATCTCAGCAGACAAAATGATCAAGAAAATGTGGTATATATGTATACATACATACATACATACATACATACATATGCACACACACAATGGAATTCTACTCATATATCAGAAAGACTTACCACTTGTAAGGAAATGGAAAGAGTTGGAATAAATTATGTTAAGTGAAGTAAGCCAGACACAGAGAAACATAGTTTGCATGGTTACATCATTTGTGATAATTAGAATGGTCTTATAAATCTACAAGCAAACACAATGGATGGTAAAACAAAAAAAATATACTTGGACACAGTAAATTAAACAGGACTCTAAACATTCACACAGTGAGGCCAAAGGAAGATATTTTTAGGAGGGGATCACAAAAGCTCAAGAGCTATGTGCCTATGATCATATAAAGTGATGTTTATCAAAATGAATTTTTTTCTTTTAATGGATTTTAAACTCAGTCAGATTCATTATAAAAACTGATAACTTTGTTTATTGACTTCACACATGAACATGTATTTATCTGATATTACCAATAAAGAAGCAGAAACTATTCATAGGTTAGTATGAAATCTTTATTTTGTAAAAGAATGGGAGGTAAAAGTTGCCCCTTCCTCTGGCTCAGGAGTTGGCAGTGCAATGGGATGCTTGTATCTCTACAGTAAAGTATAACATGTCTCACTATTCCTTTCTTGGATCAATTCCATCCCACAAATCTGTTTGCTATTCCAAATGATATGGATATCTTCCCAGAATTAATTTCAGAGAATCAACTTTGTCATATTCTCAGTTTGCAGAGGATCATTTTCTCCATTTTTTCATGGCCAGATTTTTAAGAATACTAGTATAAAAGTCTTCTGGGAAAAAATTCTCTGAGAAATTTCAGTTTAAAATTACCTCATGTAAGAGAAATCCATTGCCATATGTTTGCTTGGCCTAGATTTCATTCAATAAAATTTCCCCCTTGAACATCAGAGGAAGCAAATTAAGAGCAGTTTAAGTGCTAGCCATCAAATGCCTTTGGCCCATGTCAATTTTTAATCATCTCTTTTAACAGTTAAGGGGCTCTATCTAGCTTGTTAGCTTTAAGATGGGAGAGAATGAGAGAGCGAGCAAGAGACAGACAGCAGATAGAGAGAGAGGTAGCTAGAATTCTTTGGTCCCTATTGTCCTTTCACTTTAAATAATCACTACTTTTGTCTTACAGAAATTCAAAAATCCCTTCATACAAATCATTTTACTTCAAATGAATGTGTTGACTTGAGCTGGTTGCACATACTGTAACCTCAGCACTTGAGAGGTGGAGACAGGGGGACAATGAGTTTGAGAATTGCCTGAGCTACCAAATAAGACCCTATATCAAAGAAAAGAATAAAAAAATATGAAATAAGAAAATGTTTGTGCTGACATCTTTTTCCTTATTTTCACATTACTTGTGATTATTTACTTCCAAAATCCTTGTGAGGATTATGAATTGTGAAAATTTTTAAAAAATTGTTAAGACAATATGTTAAAATCCCATAGACTTTGGCTCATAGTCTATATTCTATGTTAAATCAATGTGAAAAAGAGAGTAAGAGGGAAAATATAACACTAACCCATTGGGTAAATCAATTAATGAAAGATTCTCACCTCTACTTGAAACTAAAATAATGATGGAGAACTCTGTGTGTGTGTGCACTGGTACTGGGCCTTAAACTTGAAGCTTCCACCCTTACTTAGTTTTTGCTAAGAAGGCTGCTACTCAACCCCTTAAGTCACGCTTTTACTTCTGGCTTTATGCTGCTTATTTAGAGATAAAAGTTCAAGGATATGTCTTCCTAGGCTGATTTCAAACTATGATCCTCTGGTCTCAGTCTCTGAGTAGTTATGATTACAGGCAGGAATGACTGATACCTAGCATGATGGAGACATTTTAAGAGTTAAGGATTTAATAGTTGAGTTCCCAAAGCTTATTTAACTATTTAAAATACATATACTGTTACACTGATTTTTAAGGAATTTAAATTTTTTTTTTTGGCCAGTCCTGGGCCTTGGACTCAGGGCCGAGCACGCCCTGGCTTCTTCACGCTCAAGGCTAGCACTCTGCCACTTGAGCCACAGCGCCGCTTCTGGCCGTTTTCTGTATATGTGGTGCTGGGGAATCGAACCTAGGGCCTCGTGTATCCGAGGCAGGCACTCTTGCCACTAGGCTATATCCCCAGTCCCAAGAATTTAAATTTTTTAATAGTATCTGCATTGAAAAAATTACTTTCAGTCTGAACTTGTAATCTAACGAATCACAGATATCTGCATGAGTGCCTTTGACTGAGAGGCTATACAGAATGTTATATTTGAAACAATTACGAGGTAAACATATTACTTGTTCTTTGCCCAGTAGCTAGTCACTGAAAGAGTCAGATCCAGAACTGCTGTCTTTTGTGTCCCAATTGAATGATTTCTTCCATCACTTTAGAAATCCAGCCAACACAAGGGATTATTTAGTGTTTCCAGGGGAAATTGAGCTTCCTGTATGATTTAAATCTCTCTTTCTCTCTTACTGGAGTTGAAATGGAGGAGGTGTTTGTGTGGAGAATATGTTGCCAATTGTTCTTCGTCAATACAGAAAGTCATTCAAGAAAAGAACTTATTTAAAGTACATTAAGAAACATATTTTGAGCAGGGCAGCAGTGGCTTACCCCTGTAATCCTAGCTATCCAGGAGACTGAGAACTGAGGACTAAGGTTTGAATCAGCCTAGGCAGGAAAGTCCATGAGACTCTTTCTCCAATAAACTACTCAGAAAAAAGCCAGCAGTGGAGCTGTGACTCAAGTAGGTAGTGCTATCTTTGAGCAAAAGAAGCTCAGCGATAGAGTATATAGGCCCTGAGTTTAAGCCTCAGGACTAACAATAATCTAACAACAACAATAATAATAAAAAATGAATACTATATTGAATCTTCATATTTCACTTAATGGTCAAAAAACTCTTTTATATAATCATATTGTTTTAAATGCTCTGCATCAATGGATTCTTGTATGGCACACAAAAATAAACTATAAACGTGGATACTCTTAGGACTCTATCTTACTTAAAACTAAGACACAAATGATGTAATTAACATATCCAGTGGCACATACCTAAAGAGTAGTAGAGTGTTAATAAGAATAAGGCACACACTTAACCACTCTTGCAAGTTTAAGTTTCCAATAGTAATGACATAATTGGGAGTTTAGGTTTTAACCTTTACTAAGCCATGATAATGGAGTTGGTGGCCACATCATTGATCTCTAATTGCTCTTTCTTCTTTGAAGAGCAGTTACCTTATCTGGCACCTAAAAATGGCCAAGACTTCTTTAGATCTCTTCCATTTTAGTTTTACAATTCCAGTTCATAAGTACAGTGCCATTTCTTATCATAAAAGAATCTGGGTACCAGTAGATTGTGCTTGTAATTCCACCTACTCAGAAGGCTTAGATCTGGAAGGATCACACTTCAAGGCTAGCAATAGGGGGAAAAAAAGGTCTTTTAGAGTCCATCCTAAAATTAATAGGCAAGAAGCTAATCTGGAGGTACTGAATTCAAACCTGGTACCAGAAAAAAAATATGAACCAGAAAATTTTGGTTGAGATTCAGCATTTACCTTCTAAAAACATCACACTTGACCAGCCTTAACTAGTCAGGATCCTGCTTTGCTTTGCTTTTGTTTGCATGTTTGGCTTTTCTCTCAAATTTTGTACTTAACCATTTGAGCGACATCTCCATTTCCAGAACTCTTCTGGTTTTAAGGAGCTCTTTTATTATCTATGAGGCCATATGCAGGTTGCTTGGGCTGCTGTATTATACATTTATAAACTTGGCCTTATCATTTCAATTTTCTGCTACATTTTTCACCAGATAACTTGCCTTTTATTAAATGTAAGTGTTGGGGATTCAAAACTGCCAAGCCTTTATATTTTGTAATACCTATGAACATTTGTAAGACATAAACATCTCTAACTCAGCTTTTACCATTTTTAATCAAACGCTTGTGAATTCTTTCCTGTGAGGGGGACTTTCTCTAACAAGTCATGTTTCATATGCATTATTCAATGATGACATGTAAGCACAGATTAAAATAAGCTGGTATCTAATTACCTAAGACAGCTTAAAAGGCAATGTCTGTATATTTAAGGAAATCAGGGATCAGAAACCTGCCTTCCATCTGAATTATTACTTATAAGCTACTTAAAGACAATGCAGTTGTATAAATGATCAGATGATCTACATATGAGGCATAATTCATTAAAGCTTAAATAGCCAATAATTTACTCAGAGGTTTCCTTTATCCTCTGTCCCTAACCTTCTTATTTTAAGGGCATCTTCCCACACTCTTTAATCAGGAATAACCACTAGAAATCAGTTACCCTCAGCTTCCTCAGCAGAATTCTTTCCGAGCGCATATTGAAATCAACTATGAGTGAAAGGTGAGGTGAACCACAACATGGGAGATAGGAAAGAAAAATTAAAACTGGAAAGATTCGCCTAAAGAAAGAGGAAGTCTGAAATGGTTCCAGTGGATTCTATGAATAAAACATTACACAGCACAATACTAACCAAGTAGTTCATGACACAATTGAGTTATCTTTGGTGGAATTTGGACATAGGAAAACAAAGAAAATGTGTTTTTATGAGTACCTTTTCCTTTTCTGCTTTCCTTTTCTCATTTATAAGGAGACAAAACGAAATCACCATAAGCCCCTGCTAAATGATTGAAGATGACCTGAGGGGCTGTGAAGCTTCTATGAGCTCCAGGATAATTGACAAATGAGGGGGAAGAGTCCCAGGAAAACCTTCTAAGGAAGGGAGCTAAATGAGACTGGAAGTACTTATAGACACCATGACTATTTGCGGCAAACAACAACTCACAAAAGGCAGGTGTTGAAAATTTAGATGATCCCTAAGAGACATTTACAGAGCATTACTACAAACCCATTAAGCTGAGGAAAACATAATTGAACAAGGGACTTATCTTGGTCTCTATTTGGTTTGATTGTCTTTTTTAATGTATATATTAACTCTAAAATGAGATTTTGTATTTTAAAACTCCCTTTTCTGTTATTTCACAAATTATAGTTTCTCTTCTCTGTTCAGTATGTTCTTTTAAGTGTATCCTGAAAAATCATTCTTTTTTCAAATTTGTGGCTAAAGATGTTGAACAGTAGCTTGTTCGTGAGTAAAATAATAATAATAATAATAACCCACCATAGTGAATTTACTGTATACAGCATTTCTTTGTCATGAATAGGTTTGAAGAATAAACTAGTAAAAGACATTTTCATTTCTCCAAACTGGCACAAACCACTTGAGCCATACCTCCTGCCTGGCAGCAAAGCATCATTTTTCCTTTTATGGAAAGAGAATTTGTGACTTATTCTCAGCCATCTTATGATTTGTAATATTTTATCACTATCAATAGTGACTGCATTGAGCAATAGGATGAGGCAAGCTGATGCATGCCTATAATTCCATCTGCTGAGGAATTAGAGACCAGGAAAACCATGCTAACAGGCCAGCTGGAAGGGAAACCTACTTCATTGTTTGTGGGAATGTAAACTGGTTCAGCCACTGTGGAAAACGATATGAAGATTCCTCAGAAGGCTAAACATAGAGCTCCCCTATGACCCAGCAGGCCCACTTTTGGGCATCTATCCAAAAGACCACAAACAAGAACACACTAAAGCCGCCAGCAAACAATGTTCAGCACAGCACAATTTGTCATAGCTAGAATATGGAACCAACCCAGATGCCCCCTCAGTAGAGGAATGGATCAGGAAAATGTGGTACATATACACAATGGAATTTTATGCCGCTATCAGAAATAATGACATTGCCCCATTAGTAAGGAAATGGAAGGACTTGATCAAAATTATACTAAGTGAAGTGAGCCAGACTCAAAGAAACATGGACTCTATAGTCTCCCTCATAGGGAATAATTAGCACAGGTTTAGGCTAGTCACAGCAGAGGATCACAAGAGCCCAATAGCTATGCCCTTATGAACACATAAGATGATGCTAAGTGAAATGAACTCCATGTTATGGAAACAAGTGTTATATCACTGTTGTAATTACTTTCAACATGTGATGTGAAAGCATAGCTTCTATTATTGATGACCCTCTTGTATCCCCTTCCTGTGCTTGTACCTGCACTATCTCTGTATCTTATCTGAGTGCATTGGAAACCATATATACTGGTATTAGAACTAAGAAAGTGAAAAGGAATACCAAAATCGAGAGACACAGGGTAAAAAGACAAACGACTCCAAAAGCAATACTTGCAAAACTGTTTGGTGTAAATCAACTCAACAACTCATGGGGGGAAAGGGAAAGGGGGTTGAGGGAGAGGGGAATGAGGGAGGAAGTAACAAACAGTACAAGAAATTATCCAATTCCTAATGTATGAAACTGTAACCTCTCTGTACATCACTTTGACAATAAAAATTTAAAATAATAAGTAAAAATAAAAAATAAAAAAGGAAGTATACCCGAGAACGTGGTAAGAAAAAAAATGTTAAAATGAGAACTCACATCTCAACAAATAAGCTGGGTCTGGTGGCATATGTTTATAATCCCAGCTACTTGTGAGGCATACATAGTCAGATCTTTATTGTAGGCTCCCTGGCAAAAACATGAAATACTTCCCCCCCTCAAAAAAAAAAAAAAGCTAAAGTAGTTAAAAGAAAGGAAAAAAGGAAAGAAGCTTAGGATGTGGCTCAAGGTTTAGAAGGTTAGCCTCTAGAGAAGATTGTGAATTCAAATTCTAGTTGTACCCAAAGCAAAAATAAAAGTATATCTCTCTAGTCTAATTAAAACTTTCAGATGTTGGAGGTGTGGTTCAGATGGTAGAGTGCTTGCCAATGAGCGAAAACATCAGGTACCAAGTTTGAGTCCTGGTCTCAGACCTAAAAATCCCATTCTGTACCTTAAAAATATGTTTAAGCCAGGCACTAGTAGCTCATGCCTGTAACCCTAGCTACTCAGGAGGCTGAGCTCTGAAGATCACAGTTCAGGAAAGTCGCTGATACTCTTATTTCCAACTTACCATTAGAAAACTGGAAGTAACAGTGTGGCTCAAAGTGGTAAAGCTCTAGGCTTGAGCAAAAGAGCTCAGGGACAGCACCTAGGCCCTGAGTTCAAGCCCTATGACTAATAAAAATAAATAAATATTTTTAAAACATGGGTTCCCAAACATAAGCAACACTTGTTTATCAATTCTTTATAGAAAGATTGAGCTGGTCTCTTTTAGCTGGGCCCCCCAGGCCTACAGTAAATCCAGATTAATAGCTTCATCTGTAATCAAGACAGATGATCACATCTATTTTACTTATTTTCCTGAGGCCTGTGTCTGAGTTTCTGTCACTTTTGGGTTAGACACCAACAGTTCTTCCTAAATACCCGCCCCTCCCCCCCTACACACACATTTTGCCTTTTCTTTCTGTGAGATGGGATCTCACTAGGTACTGGAGTCTGGCCTTAAACTGGAGCTTTTCCTATCTTATCCTCCCAATACTGGGATTACAGGTATGTGCTCCCATGCTCAGCTCCTCCTAAATACTCTGCACCGGCTCTGAGTTTATTGAAGATTTTAAAATTTTCAGAAGCAATAAGTTCTAAATGAGTGATCTGAGTGCTATTAATGAGATACTCCTATCGAAGACAGCATAAAAGAATCTTATTCAAATGTAAAGCAAATGGTTCTATGTGATTTTTGTAGAATCAAAAGATGATAGGATATGAAGGTTTTTCTCTTTTAAACAATTCTACAAACTGGTCACTGATAGTTATGTTTGAAATACATTTAACATTTATAATCAATTCAGTCATCATTTAGACATTCTCTCAGAAGTATTAAAGAAGAAATTAAGAAATCTAATTTATAATCAGTAACCATCGACTCCCATTAGTTTCTTTTAGAAAACTGTCTTTTCTGGTTTATTGTATGTTTGATGACATGTGTAAAGAGACAAGAAAAACTACTTGATGTATTTAAAGCTGAATTATTTCTTCCCATTTTCCTTCTTTTATTTTTACTAGTGACAGGCAAATTTCCCTAAGTCATGAATCATTAGAACATATACTTTCAACTTAACCAAATAAAATGTCAATATCAAATACTGTCATCATTCTGTTAGATATACATGAAACTTAGGACAAAGAAAACCACAGTTTTTCACCTGTATTGCAGAGAAAATTCTATACTCAGTGCATTTATTCATTCATCCAACATTCAATTACCATTGCTAGTTACTAACTCTTGGCCAAGATCTTATCCAGAAGATGGATAGACCCTATGAACTGTCTAGAACAGAAATAACATACTATTGAAGCAAGTAGGAATTCATAGATGAAAGACAGACACACAAAGGATCAGAAGACCTAAAAGAGATGTGCGTGGTGGCCCATGCCGATAACCCAGCAACGTAGGAGGTGGACATAGGAGGAGGACAATCCAAAGCCAGCCTGAGCCATAACCTGGGACACTATCTAAAAAAATAACTCAGGGCTGGGGAGATAGCCTAGTGGCAAGAGTGCCTGCCTCAGATACATGAGGCCCTAGGTTCGATTCCCCAGCACCACATATACAGAAAACGGCCAGAAGCGGCGCTGTGGCTCAAGTGGCAGAGTGCTAGCCTTGAGCGGGAAGAAGCCAGGGACAGTGCTCAGGCCCTGAGTCCAAGGCCCAGGACTGGCCAAAAAAAAAATAAAAAAAATAAAAAAATAAAAAAAATAACTCAGACAAGAAGTCTGAAGGCAGTGCAGCACTTGCTTAGCAAGTACAAGGTTCTGAAGTACAACTTCCCTCCACAAAAAGAAAGAAAATGGCCATGGTGTGTGGAACAAGTAGAACCTTAACAAGTGCTTGAATAAAACAAATGAGCTGGGTATCTTGAAATGGAACATGGAGGAGAAAGGAACAGTAGTGGTGTGAGCAGGAATGTCTTCAGTGAGTTTAGAGAAGGTGTTCTATTAGAGCAGAAGAGGAAGCAGAGTGGTTTGCTAAGTCTGCCATAACAAAGTGCCCACCAGCTGAGTGACTTAAACAATAGAAATTCATTTTCTCACAATTCTCTGGACAATAATTCTGAGAGAAAGCTAACAGTAGGGCTGGATTATTCTGAGGCCTCCACACTTTTCCTTGTAGATGCCGTCTGTCTTCTATGGATTTCCTTCCATGTATATACACCAATCTTCTCTTGTCCCTAGGACCTTGCTCAATTGGATTAGAGGCCATCTGATAACATGCTCCAATGTAATCACATCTTTATAGACCTTGACCCCAAATAAAATAGCCCTGTGAGGTACTGGATTTAGGATTTTGAGATGGGAATGGGGCATTATAATTTAGTTAATAACAGCAGGAGAGATGATGGAAGAAATGAGAGTTGCTTTTCTGTATGTGTGGTTTTGTTTTATGTGTGTGCTGTTCTTTCTGTTTTTGTTTCTAAGGGACCTGAAAAGACAGAGAAAGGAAGTAGGAGAGAGTATGGAGGCTGGCATGGAGGTTTTTTTTTTTTTTTTTTCTTGTTGTTGTTGTTTGTTGGGCTTGAACTCTGGGCCTGGGTGCTGTCCCTGAGCTCTTTTGCTTAAAGCTAGCTTTCTATGACTTTGAGCCACAGCTCCACTTTTATTTTTTCTGGCAGTTAATTGGAAATGAGAGTCTCACAGACTTTGCTGCCCAGGTTGGCTTTGAACTGTGAGATTCCAGCCTCCTGAGTAACTAGGATTAAAGGCATGAGCCACCAGTTTTTGGTATATGAGAAACAATAAAATGGACTCATAATGTGTAAGCACTGGGTAAAAAGCAAGCTGGTAGACTATGACCCCATTCTTCTGGGAAACAAAAAATGGAAATAGGAGGAGGAGTCTTTTGTACACAAGCTAGGATAGGATTTAATGCATTCATAGGCCGGATTTAAACAGGAACAGGCAGAGGCAGGTTTTTCTGATGCTTCCTTTTCAGGTTCTCCATCGACATAAGTGCATCTCAACATGCTATTTTACCATACTTTTTAAGTTAAAAAAAATATCAAACTGGCATCTGATCATATAAAATATATTGTAAGTTATATAATATATATTGTATAATGTATACTTTAATTATATATAAATTAACATATAATAGACTATATGATATATATTATAATATAAAATATACAATAATATTTATTGAAATGAATTCCAGGAAATGGAAAACAAAAGATTTTTCTTTTCTTTGTTGCTGCTGTAGTTTTCTTTTGTTGGTTGTTTATCTGTCTTTAGGAGTATACGAGGAGGCACAGAAATGGAGGCACAGAAATGGAGGCACGAAATGGAGGCACAAAGGGTGAACAAATGTGGCAGTGGTACTCACTGGACACCATTTGAAAATGAACTATACAACTTGTGGTTGGGGATGGGAGGGAAAAACTGGGAGAGAGCAAAGGAAGAGATGACATTGTCTAAAAAGAAATGAACTCATGACTTATGTAACTGTAACCCCTCTGTACATCACCTTTATAGTAACAATATCTTTTGGTAATCAAACAAAAGTACAAAGAGAAAATAATAAAAAAAAAAGCAAAGGATGAAAGATGGATATCTGTTAAAGACTTTATGCCATAGATTTTTTTTCACCTTTGGCTTAACAATTCATAGGAAAAGAAATTGGACTTTATCTTTTGGAGAAGAATGGCTGGCATTTTGGGGGACCAGCCTGAATAGAGAACTCAGAGGACAAAAGAACCAGGGCTGTACCACAGCAAAGAGGAGAGGACCTCTGACAAATGGAGAAAAGCACAAAGTGGCCATGCTGTGATAAATTTCAAAGAAGAGCCTCCAAGGCAGGAAGCCAGGACATGACTTCCAAAGAACAGAAATTGTGTAACACAAAACTTCAAGCCTCTGCAATAAATCCAGAGATCAGATTTACCCTTCTGCTAGAAACAACTAAGATAGAAAAGAAGAAGGAAAGAGATGTTGATGCAGTACAGGAGAGGATCTCTGGAAAACAAACACACAAAAAAACAAATAAATGAAATCAAAGCCCATAATTACCCCCCCACCACACACACACCACCTAAGAGCAGAAAGTTTCAGGGTGATGACTGGGGTAGAGGGACTCAGATAAATCCCCAAAAGTGTCTGTGGAAGGAAGTCTAAGCTGGCATCCCAGAAAGACCTTGCTAACATTTGCAAGGCAGGGAGAACAGGACAGCCTCTCAGTAAAGATGGCTCAATATTTCATTTATGAAATCAGAGGGAAAACATCACAAGCTGGGGAAGAATCCATAATAAAGAACAACCCCAGGGCTCATACAGACCGTTGGATGGCTTTTATTCATATGCTGTCTCAGTTCAGAGGCTCTTAATTCACGAGGCATCAAATAGAGCAAATAAATGACTAAACACAAAAGGGAAGACCTGCCTGGCACTGGTGGCTCAGGCCCACAATCCTAACTACTCAAGAGGCTGAGATCTGAGTATTATGGTTGAAAGCCAGGCCAGGCAGGAAAGTCCATTACTCTCCTATCTCCAATTAACCACCAGAAAACCAGAAGTGGCACTGTGGTTCAAGTCGTAGAGCGCTAGCCTTGAGCTGAAGAGTACAGGGACAGCACCTAGGCCCAGAGTTCAAGCCCCATGACCTACAAAATTAAAACAAAACCAAACCACAGAAATAAAAAAAGGAAGACAGAAATAAATAAAAAATGACAAGACCAGTGAACTGTGAAACAACTTCAAGTAACCAAATTTACATATTACTGAAGTCTCCAAAGGGAAGGAAGGAGTAAAGGGATAGCACATGTAAGGAGGGGATGGCCTGATATTCTTGAAAGTAAATAGAATCACTAGACCCATAGACCCATAAACCCAATAAATCTCAAGCTCCACACAAAGAAAACTTGTACCAAGGCACATCAAAATGAAATTGCTTTAAGAACAGAAATAAAAAGGAAACTTCAAAGCAGCCAGAGGAGAAACATACACATAACTCACAGAGGAACAAATAACTGGGATTTCATATCAGAACAGAAGCAAAGCCAGAAAACAATAAAGCTCCATCTTTAACGTACTGAGAAAAAAAATAGCCAACCAAATTTAATGCTTGGTGAACAAATTTTCCCAAAAATTTGAAATAAAGGCTGTTCTAATTTGCACAAAAGCCTTGATCTATCTATATGCCTATAGATTTATCTATCATTTATCTAGAAACTATCTATCATCTATCTATGTTTCTCTCTATATGTAGAGAGAGAAATGCACATATATATGTCTTCCTGGAAAAAGAAAAATAGTATTAGATGAATTGCTGGAGCTATAAATAAAAAGAAAGAACACAAGAAATGGGAAAAATATATAAAGGACTTAAAAATAGTTTCTTTAAGAAGTCCAATGTATTAAGGGGTTTATTAACTACACATATATTATTAACTGCATATACTTATGTAGTTAATAAACTTTGCACAAACACACACAGACACACACATACACACATGCACACACACAAAGCCAGTTATATACTGGTGTCTTGCCTGCTCTGATTTGCCTTCTGAATCTTTATTGTGCACTTATCTATGTCATATTTATCCCATACCTTACTCAATAATTAAATAAAAATTAAAGGTTATCTATTCATACAAAATCATTTTTCTGCATATTTTTCTTTTATTTTTCGTCATGAGGCTGAACTCAGCCCTGGATGCTATTCCTGAGTGTATTTTTTAATTACTAATGTGTTTATATTTATTTGCTATTATTGTACAGGTAATGTAGAGGGTTATAGTTATATAAGTCAGGTAATGAGTACATTTGTTACCTTGCTTTCTTCTAGGTTTTCTCTCCCTACTATTCCCTCAAAGTTTTGTGGGGTTTTTTGGGGGACCAATCCTGGGCCTTGAACTCAGGGCCTGAGCACTGTCCCTGGCTTCTTTTTGCTCAAGGCTAGCACTCTACCACTTGAGCCACTGCGCCACATCTGGCCATTTTCTATGTATGTGGTACTTAGGAATCGAACCCAGGGCTTCATGTATACAAGGTAAGCACTCTTGCCACTAGGCCATATTCGCAGCCCCTCCCTCACAAGTTTTGTAGTTCATTTTCAACATAGTGTCTAGTATCACTGATACATTTGTTCACCAATTGTCCCACCATTTCTGTGCTTCCCCTTAACCTCCTCCAAACAGATAATCCTACAAACAATACATAAGGAACAGAAAACAACAACAGTGACAAGGGAAGGAAAAATTTAAAAAAACACAAAAAACTTCTTGTTTCCATTTCTTGGAGTTCATTTCGTTAAACATAATTTTATATGATCATATGCACATAACTACTGAGATTTTCTGAGCCTCTCCTAAAAATATCCTCCTTTGGATAGAAGGAATGTGAGTGTGTAGAGTCCTGTATAATTTATCATGTCCAAGTATATTTTTTATCTTTTACCATCCAGTGTGTTTACTTCAACCCAGATGCCCCTCAGTGAAACAAGAAAATGCGCTGTGTACACACAATGGAATTCTACACTTGCAACAGAAAGAACGATATTGTACCATTCATAATGAAATAAAAAGACTTGAAGATTATATTAAGTGAAGTAAATCAGACCCAAAGAAATAGGTTGTGCAGTTTCCCTCATTTGTTGCAACTAGGGCTTTGGGTTAATTTTTGTTGTTGTTTTTGTTGTTCTACCTCTTTGAGGGACAGACCCACTTCCAGTGTTTGGTGGCTAATTGGAGATAAGAGTCTCATGGGCTTTCCCTTAAGGACTGACTTCAGACTGCAATCAGATCTCAACCTCCAGTGTACCTGAGATTATAGGCATGAGTCACTAGTACCCAGCTTACATGATTTTTCTTTATTGAAGATTTATAGAAAAATGAGTAACTTTGGTGACCTGAATTTCAATAGAATATTTACAAACAACAAAACATTTTTTCTCTTACAGTTTAATTGTTTAATATTTTATTGCCCCTGAAGTGTAGACCATAGGCATATATTTAAAGAATGCAAAATCTAAGACTTTATAATCCCACCATCCCCATGATTAATATTAGGAACACATCCAGAGAATGAGTCTGGACATGTAAGAGACAGAGAGTATAATTTCAATCAATCTAAAAGTGCACAGGAAACAGAAAGTAAAACCCAAGTCTTTTCCAAAATTTCCCAAACATTAACAGGTATAGAAGCCAGGCACTGATAGCTCATGATGTAATATGGAGGTCAGATCTGGTCAGTGCCATCATTGGCCACATGGCGAGTTGTGCTATCTGGCATCTTGTCATGATGGGTATGCCTGAATTCCTAAAGGGAAGTCTCATCACCCAGGTGTTGGGTGCTCCTGAATCTCTAGAGACAGAGGTGGACATTTGCCTATAGGTTACTGAACCTGTCAGTCAAGTATCTAAGTCTGAGAGCTTCCTGTGACCCAGCCCCCTGACCTCACCCTATTTAGGATCAGGCCAGCTCAGGCGCCATTATGCCATGGCACATGTCTCTGTGTTCATGTCCTGTATCCTGTGTCCTATCTCCTTGCTCGTCTCTCTTGTCACATGGCGTCCCAAGTCAGCTCCCCATTGGAGCTGGATTGGTTTGTTGGTATGGTTTTTGTTCTTTCTTTCCTCTCTGCCCTGTTTTCTGATAGTGTTAAGGGTATGTGTGGGTGGCAGGCCTTTGTAGCAACTGGCTGCCTGCAGACTGCTAATGCTCTAATAAAACTCCAAGATTTGATCCTTCAATATGTAGCTTCTTGAATAATTTAGCTATATAACAATGAGTGTAACATTAGGTACTCAGATGTCTGAGATCTAGAGGATCGAGGTTAGATGCCTACCTGTGTTGAAAAATCCACAAGATTCCATCTCAAATTAAACAGCACAATGCAGGGAGGCACATCTCATGTAGTAAAGCACCAGCTGAGTGAGAGTGCAAGGCCCTGGGTTCACCCTCCAGTATCAGCAAAACAAACCAAAATCAAAACAACAACAGCAACAGAAACAAAGATATTGTGAGCCTCTGCTGACTCATTGACTATGTGAAATAACTTTCAATTATTTTTCTTTTTAATCAGGAAAGGAATTTTCCTTATTTTAACATGTGCTAGTACTATAAAGAATCTGATGTTCTGTCCTGCTTGTAAGCGAGCAAGTAGTTTCCTGAATACTGGCAGCAGACAGGAACTTCCTGGGCCAGTGACAAAAACAACATCTCCAGGCACTGGAAACAGTATCAAAATGTTCCAGCCCTGTTCCTCGTGGTCCTTTCCCAAGAGTCTGACATGAATGCTGAAAAGCATCTGCACGAAGCCTGGCTTACATGAAAAGAAACAAGACCCTGAGCTTTGGGACAGTAATGTGTTATTAGGAAAATAGGCATGGTTACTCTTTATCTCAGAGACTCTGATTTCCAGGGATACTCTTGTACACACATCCTTGAAAAGACAGCATAGATTCATGGCCAATCAGTGCCTCTCAACAAGATTTTAAGACCTATGAGGCAACTCTATGGTGTCCTAATAGTGTCTACCACTCGCTTCTACTTCATCTTGACTACTGCTGAAGTTTTTCATGTGTTTTCCATTTCTATAGACCATTTCCACTCAGAGGCTTCATCCAAACTTCATACAGTTACTACAGGATGAGAGAAGCTAGTTGTACTCCCCGAAGCCAGGCCTTCAGAGTCCTGGACCCAAACAGATACCAGAACATCTAAGGATCAACCAGTGAAAGTATTTTAATCTTCTAGGCCACCCATACAAATTTCCACAGCATGGATGGCTTACATACAGAAACTCATTCCCACAATCCTAGACCAGCCCTCCAAGGCTGACATGTTGGCCGGTAAGTCTGGTTGCTCCTCAGGCTGCTCCTTGGCCCATAGATGGCTCTTTCCTCTGTGCTTTCACTTCCTCAGTGCCTATCCTTCTTCTCATACAGACACTAGCCATTTTGGGATAGGGCCTCACCCCAACCATGGAATTTTTACTTAACTCTGATATCAGATATAAGCATATGGATGGTCTCTTTGGAAAGTCCTTCTTTTCTGTTTACAGATGTCATACTCTACATGGTGTTTCTTCTGTATGTCTGAGTCCCAGTCTCCTTGCTTGTATAAGGACAATAGCCAACTGGACAGTGATTTATTTAATTCAATCACATTTTAAGTTATGTTCTCAGGTACTAAGGGAGATTGCTTCCACTTAGGAACTCTCTCAGGAGTCTACCATCCCACTGTTCTATTGGCCATTCCAGTTATTCTTACTCACAGAGGCTCAAACTAAATCTCAATTTGTTGCCTACAACCGTAAATCCATATTATTACTAAAGGATAGAGGCAATCAGAATATTTGCCTCAAGCACGTCCTTAGGGTCCTGCCAGTAACTACACAATTTAGCATGTAACAGAAAGTAAGATGGCTTTCTCCTCAGTTTTCTATATTGACCTTTCTGCTTGGTTCCAGTCATTAAGCCAGGCAAAGCAGGATATATTAGCAATTACAGCACCTGCATTGGCCTGCAAACAGTTCTATCAAGATAACAATCATTTGCTACAGAGGTGAGGCTAACCTTAACCCTTTCCAGAGCTTCAGCTAATGTCAGGGACACATTCCTCACCATTTCTTTCAAAATGAATGACTCACATTTACACAAATAACTGCCAACAGGCCATGTATCAAAATGAGTCAATGAATCCTCCTAGAAACTCCCCAGAGTGACCAAGAGTAGACTGATTTTGGAAAGAGCTCCACGGTCATCTGGGGACATGATCTTATGGTGATATTTCCCTAAAACACTGCATGTTCACCAGATGCACCAGATGCAGGTGGCTCATGCCGCATTATAATCCCAGCTACTTGGGAGGCTGAGATCTGAGGATTAAGGTTCAAACCTAGCTTGGACATGAAAGTCCACAAGAATCTTACCTCCAATTAACCACTAAAAAGCTGGAAGTGGAATTGTTCTGGATCAAGTGTTAGAATACTTATCTTTAAGCAAAAAAATCCCTGGGACAGCACTCAGGCCCTGAGTTCAAGTCCCAGGACTGGCGTGAGTGTATACACACACACACACACACACACACACACACACACACACACACTACTATTGCTTAGTCTGAATACTAATGACTCATGCCTGTAATCCTAGCTACTTAGGAGGTTGCGATCTGAGGAACATGGCTCAAAGTCAGCCTAACTAAATAAATAAATGAGTAAAAAGTTCAATGGCAGAGACATATGTGGCAATGGGGAAAATGCTATTCACAGTTGCTGGGTGCTGCATTATCCAGGGGGTGCATACATCCCTCATGCCTCCCATATGACCTCCTCTGTGGCTGGTGGACCTCCAGTTCCCAGCTCAATCACAACAACTGAGTTGAGACCTTTACACTTGGGGACAACCAGTCACGTGCTGTCATGTCACCATTTAGAGGGGTCATTTGTGGATATCATCGGGTAAGTGATCCACAGCTGCAGGAGCAGAGTTGGGCAGGCATTTTGGCTTGGTGACAGAAACTTTACAGAGAAGGTGCAGGAGAAGGGACCATCCACTGCTCTTTTTCATAAATTCATGTGCAAGGTGAATGAGACTGATCTAGTCGTCCAGCAGAGACTGACTCAGACCTGTCTAGCAGAGGAGAGTAAACCCAGCAGTAGCTAAATGAACAATTTGAAAAGGCCATACCAAAGTCTTTCTCCTTAATGAGAAAGGCTCCCAGGCTAGTACTGAAAAGCAAAAAAAAAAAAAAAATCATTTTCTTTCCTGAACCTCCCAAGGTCTAAAGTATTCCTTGCCATATATCAAAGTTATTGTTCTCCTTCCACTGCCACAAAATCGATGTCCCTTTCCAGTAGCTATAACTTTATCTTTCAAAAAAAGCTATTCCCTAATCATCTCTGGAACTTTCTATATACCAAAGTTCTGTCCAACGGGGATAGGAACATGTTTTGTGTTTCTTTCTTTGGTCTTCATTGTAGAAGAACTCAGGCAGTAGGTATATTCCAACAACAGGTCATTGTTTCTAGAATCAAGGCCCATGTCAACAAACCAGAAGAAACACAAATGGCAGAATTCACAATTAGATTCAGTACAGTGGACTCCAGTTTTGTTGAGCTGAGTCCAATTCATGTACACCTGAGTTTGAATTTAGGGGGGAAATATTGCCTCTCAAAGCCTCAGACAGATCAAGTTAGAACACCTAAATTTCAAAACTTACCAATGTCTTGATTATTATGCTGTATGTTAATTTCCTGTGCTTGTCATGATGAATGATCACAAACCTGGTTTGAAACTAAATTCCAGACTCTCCCTCCATCTTCATATGTCCTTCAATCCGTGTCTTTGTCTGTGCTCAAATCTCCCTCTCCTCTTTCTTCTAATGACACAACCAATCATTGACTTTAGGGCCCACCCTAAACCTAGAGTGATTTCATAACAGGATTCATAATTAATTATCTGTAAAGAATCTTCTTTCCTAATAAAGTCACATTCTGATGTTGTGGGTAGAAATGGACTTGGGAGAAACATGATTTAGCTTATTTTTTAATTTTTTATTTGAAAATGCTAATGATTTAAATTTAACTTATTATACCCAGGTAGAAGACAAGGGAAGCTAACTTTGTATAAGAGACAGCCACCAAATTATTTTCTCAGATGAGTGGACCAGGAGAAATGATCAAAATGAAATCAGTAATTACTGAAGTTGATTTCTTTTAAAAGCTTATTTATTTTGGCCTTTGATAATATCATTTTGCCTTAACTGTTCATGAGTGAGACTCAGGCATTCAGAAGAAGCCTCTGTGAATTCAGGGTCCCAATGAGTAAGGGATAAGATTTCCTTGAAAGGAATAGCTTTTATGTAGTCATGTAAATTATTATGGCAAACTAATAGCTATTGTTCAGATAGCCATACCATGGAGGACATATTGCTCAACTCCAAAGAGTGCATCTGGAGGAAAGCTATGCCCTATACCCAGAGGCTCTATCTGTATCATGAGTCACCACACAAGTAAGTCAGAGCCGGCATAAAGTGGTGAACCCTCAAAGATATTAGTAATTCTCTGCAAATGATTCTACATGATTAATAAATATCCTACTGGCAATTACAGGATGATAACCAAGACTTCTCAACATAAAACACAAACTCTTACCAGATATTTAGATAGGAAGCTAAAGCAGCCAAACATTAAGTAGACCCCAAAGGCCAGGTCCCGCAATGTCACATTTCCTTCTTCTTTCAATGGGATCATTTCATGTACCAATATTACACTTTTCATCCAATTTATAAGCCCAATCCAGGACAATAAGACATCATCTCCTAGAGAAAGCTTTTAAGACTTTCTATGGTCTGCCTAAGAGAAAATTCAATAACTATACTCTAAGAAACATCACACCCACTGCAGATACTCAGAACTTTTAGTTTTGTCACATAAGTTAGCACGATAGAGGAGGGCACCTAGCTCTCACCATTCTTCCCTGGCAAACATTACATCCTGTGGCTCCTCAGTGCTCCTTACCTCCCTCCCAGATGAATCACCTGGAATCTTAATGATTTACCAGGTTTCTGACAATAAAAGTCACAAAGAATGGCTTCAATTTCGGAGCATATCTGCTAACTTGTGTGAAAGGGGCTGGTTAATTAACCATAGTTCTCTAGAGAGAGGGGTGGAGAGGGAGTGAGGAGAGAGAGAGAAAGAGGAAGAAAAGAGAGAGAAGCAAGGGAGAGAATGGGAAACAGAGAGAGGGATAGAGAAGGAAAAGGACAAAGTGAATAAGAGAGAGAAAGAGACAGAAAGGAAGAGATTTATTTTAAGGACTGATTGACTCCAGTAATTGTGGGAGTTGGCAAAGCCAATAAGGGGCCCACTGTATGGTAGCAATGCAGAGAAGAGTCAATATCATAGTCTATTTTTATTTTTTTTTCTGTGTTTTCTTCTGTTTTTTTTAAAAAAAATTGTTTTATAGTCATTGTAGAGATGATACACTGTGTGGTAACAGTTAAATGAGTTGAGTACTTTTTGGAACCAAATTTCCCCTTCCCTTGCTCTCTTGCTCTCTCCAAGTTCCTCCCCCACATCCCCCATTTTGGCTCATAAGATGTAGATTCACTTTCCACACAGGGTCTAGAGAGTACCACTTCTGCATTTGTTCCCCCTTTCTTCCCCATTTTCCATGCCTCCCTTTACCTTCCCAAACACAAATACACAAATAAGAAAAGGAAAAACAAAAACAGGAACAACAGCAACTAAAAAAAATCTCATGTTTTCTTTTCTTGGAGTTCATTTCATAAAATAGTATTTTATATGATTTATGCATACGGATATTGAGCCTTTGTTATCTGCTCCCATGCATATCCTCCTTTGGCCTCAGTGTGTGAGTGTTTAGAAACTCTATCCTGGGCATTTATCCAATAGACCACAAACCACACCAGGCTACACTAAAGTGACCAGCACAACCATGTTCATTACAGCATTGTTTACCATAGCTAAGATATGGAATCAACCCAGATGCCCTCAGTGGATGAATGGATCAAGAAAATCAAGAAAACGTGTGTGTGTGTGTGTGTGTGCGCACGCGCACGCACATAATGGAATTTTATGCTTCCATCAGAAAGTATGTTACTACATAATTCATAGGGAAATAGAAAGATTTGGAAAAAATACTTTATCAAGTGAAGTAAGTCAGATCCAAAGAAACATAGGATGCATGGTTACCCTCATTTGTGGTAGCTAGGCCGTGCCTATAAATCTACAAGTAAACACAATGGATGTTGGAGCCTTAAGTCTGAAAACACCTTGAAGGCAAAAATGCCTTCATCCTCACAGGATATATATTTTTTTCTCATGGCCTTAAACTAATTAGAAGAGGTCCATAACTTTGTAGAGGACAATATACTTTATTCAGCATCTACTGATATTTCCAGGACATTTTAAAAATTCTTTTATGGAGATCTCTAGACTGGCATGTAACCAAAACCCTAGTACCATGGCTTAAGTTGATCCAATTTCTCTGTGATAAGAATAGAGACAGATAATACTTACATAGGTAGTGGTTCACATGTGTAGGAGCAATAACTTTAATTCTGGGACTCTAAGGCACAGAAGACATAAGAAAATGGGAGGCCTAAAGAACATTGTTATTTAACCCTAGCAACTATACTTTATTTCTTCCTAAAGAGAGATTTGTTTCCTTTTTTATCTTCTAAGTAGAAGTATTTATAAGTCTTCTTAGGAAAGAGCTTTCATGGTTGGCAAATATGATAGATTGTGTGCACACATTTTGAGGTACACATACTGAATGTTCTAAAACACACCGGAAGCTAATTTTCTTATTAGATTATATGAATCTTGGAGAAAACAAGAGAGGCTCAACCACAGGGGAGAGAAGGAATGTGTGAGATAGATTAACAAGCAAATAACGGATGTTTCTAACTCTGTGAAGGAGTGATGAGCTGGGCTGAAATATGTCACAATTTACTGAATTTGAGCCAAGACACATATGGTAGAGATAGAACTCTATCCAACATAGAAGAAAAATAACATCCACTGATCATTAGTATTTTGAAAAGAAGGTCAACTGTTTCTCTTCTTAAGAAATAAAATGTCATTTGCTATCTGTACTCAATGATACTTGACCTATGAATTTAGTTGTAATGAGATAATCTATAAAATACATCAATAGCTCATTCCTAACCAGATATACAAGTTACTATTTTTTAAATCTAATCAATCTGTTCAAACAATAATTTTAGAAAAATATTAAAAGTTCCTTTCTTATTTGCCTAAGCTTTTCATTAAAATACACATGTATATGATACTACAATATACATGTTCTTCATACAACTTATAATATTAATGAAAATATTTTGTTCATAGGAAATATCAAATGTAAAATACTGATGAATATTAAGGTGATATTGAAAGAGGACCTATCATTCTTACCTCTGATTTTTCCTTGAACACTATCGAGCAAAGTAAGCACTACTTTCCTGAAATAATGAGATGTAGAGATACAGGTCAGGTTTCCATGACAACTAGTTTAATAGTGCTTCACTCTCTTAGGAGACCGAGATCATCTCAGTTCTTTCTAGGCTTGGATTGCTAAATATTAGTAGTATATTAAATGATTATATCACTTGCTATGTATATGCTTTTTGCATTAATTTCAGGCTGGCTGTGACAAATGTACAAAGATTGCTTTAAAATTTGTTTTAAATTAGTATTTTCTGGACCCTGAAAACAAAAACTTGTGTGTGTCCACCAGTCCTGGGGGTTGAACTCAAAGTCTGGCCACTGTCCTTGGGTTTTGTGCTTAAGTCTTGGCTCTTCCATTTGAGTCACAGCTCCATTTCTGGCTTTCATTTATTTATTTATTTATGCTGAATTGGAGATAAGCATCTCACAAACTCTCCTGCCTGGGATTGTTTTTGTACTTTCATCCTCAGATCTCAGCCTCCTGAGTAGCTAGGATTATAGGTGTGAGCCACTGGCAAACTGAAAGAAAAATACCTATATTTAAGGGCTGACTACTTCATATCCTTGGTTTAAATCAGGTCACATTTTCTTAGATAGTTAACACCTATGCCTGTGTGTGTGTGAGACTGTGTATGTGTGTGAGATTGTGTGTGTGTGTGAGAGAGAGATAGAGACAGAGACAGAGACAGAGATGAGGCAAGTATTGTAACTCTGAGCTATAATCCTAGCTCTACATCTACTTTAATATTATATGAACTAATAAGTATATTCGCCATACATTATAAAATATAATTTCCTTCAGTGTGTCAAATGAACAGTTTCTAGATAACTTTGAGATTTCACAAAACATGACACAAACACTTGAGTTTGTGATGTTATTATTTGTAATTGTATACTGAAAACACTTGGAATTGTCATGATCCAATTTCTTATAACACTATTGTGGTAATTTTGCTCACTTGGGTAAAACTCCAAAAGAAATAATTTCAAAAGCCTGTTAAATTGAATTTATCTTTTAAATTTTATGCTGTATTGTACTGAATGATCTTTCCTAAACACATTACTATTAGTGGTACAACCTTAAAAACCATGATATCACATTTAATCTATTGGTAATAGCACATAGAATGTACTCTAGCAAGATTGTTTTAATGATTATTACCTCAATTTTTATGGCTACATATTTTGTTCTATTTCTTTTACAATGTTACCACATGGACAGCTTTTGTCAACAGTATTTTTCTCTTCAAAAGTTAGTACCAAATATTACATGCACTTTTAAAGCATTTGTAAAGTTATAGATACTGTGTACTATTGTAATATGTTTGGTATATAATTATGGTATGCATATGTATTTTACAGGAGTCCTGAGTTTATTATTTAGTTCAGAAGCCAAAGAACCCTAATGAAATTTAGTTTTAAACTATAGAATGTATGTTGTGCTCAAAATGAACAATATGATCTTGTTTTGCTCACATTCAGGACCCCGGAAAAGACCACCAGAAACCAAGACCGATGTAAACAGCAAAGAGGCATTTATTGTGAGCTAGTTCGGAACTCCGCTGATGCCACTCAGAGGTCCCGAGTCAAAATCTAGCAGTCTTTTTATTTCATGAAACAAACAACTCTTAAGGAATCTGGGGAAACTTCCACACAGTCAGGCATATGTTTGATTAACAATACATCACACTCAGCAAGCAGAGGGAAATAGGCTAATCTTATCTATAGTTGTTAGCAGAGGGCCATAGTTAACTCTGTTAGCAGAGCGCTATAGTTAAACTTGGTTAGCAGAGGGCTATAGTTAAACTTGGTTAGCAGAGGGCTAAACCGCACTCCTAAAGTTAAACTTCAATCTCTGTTTATATCTAACACATACATCCTCCGTTTGAGACATTCAGCAGTTTTTCTCAAAAAATGTTTTGTGCAGGCTTTCTTTGTAACCTCCTGATTTAGGGGAGAGCAAGCTTAGATTTTTAAGGTGGAGTCACTTGGGCCTTTTCAGTCTAGATGTTAAAGTGTTTCTATCACAAAGAAAAACTATCCAACTGACTTTGTAATAATGTGAATATGTTAATAGTTGAAACAATAGTGATGTTTTTCAAAATGTAGTTTCCATAGAAACAGAAGTTTTCCTTTATAAGACAAAGAAAGACTAGAACTGACTCAGGTTATCTGTGAAGTCTTTCTAACTTTTTATTTCATTGAACTCACGTACAGGTTAAAATGTATTATAAATATGAGACACATTTTATTTGGAAATCATAGAATAAGCTTACATGCCCAAATATAACAATGTATTCCGAATACTTACAATTGCATATACAGAATACTTAAAACTGCATATTGTCTTTGTATGTACATTAAAATCCACATACAAAATAAGCTCAGTAACGACATGGTATCAAATGTACTAATTGTTCTCTATAAACATAATTAGTGGAATATGAAGTACTTTCACTGTGTATTCTAAAAGCTGTGATTTACAGAGTTTTGACAATTTGAATAATACAAAATCAAATATTATAAAATTTTAACGGACCAATTCTCCATGGCATCCAATTCCCCAGGATCACTGTGACACAACTGGAAATGGCTGGTGAATGTAAGTGACGTGGCACAAATGGAAAAGAAGCACATCTAGAAGTGCAACATGCAGGGAATTCTTTTTCTTTAATTGTGCTCCAAGGTGATGCTCTAACACACCAAACAGCTACTCTATGACCGGCAAAGAGTTAAGTCAGAGTAAACTGGAGATACTTGCACAATCTAGACTATCTACCTTTGTAAGCATCAAATGTACTTCACTTTATTTACTTACAGGCTACAGTCCAGGAAAACTCAGACTATCGGATTTTCTCAATGGAACCACCCTTCCTTCTTGGCATACTTTACCTAGGTGAATAAACATTCATTCTGTCTTGGAGACCAAATGACAAAATAAACAGAAATGGTGATGCAATCTGCCTTCTGTCCTCAACACCTTTACTTATTAGGATTTGAAAATATCCAGTAGCCAAAAGAAACATTCTAACTTGATTTTTTTATATGAGATGGCATAAGGAAAGTGATGTATTCAATCAAAAAAGGCCAAGTTTTTACCCCTAAGGCTACAACAAATGACAGAGTGTTTAGGCTTGCAGCAAAGTAAGGTCCAATCAGGCATTAGAATAAACGTTCCAACAGGTTCCACCCACTGATAGGTACATTTCTTTTATATATCTGTTAAAATGTGGATAAAAGAATAAATATTTCAGTTAAAAGGATTGTTGCCAAGTGCTTGTGGCTCACAGCTGTAATTGTAGCTAACTCAGGAGGCTGAGATCTGAGAATCATAGTTCAAAGCCAACTCAGCCAAGAAAGTCCCTGAGACTCTTATATCCAATAAACCATCAGAAAGCTGGAAGTGGAGCTGTGGCTCAATGTGGCAGAGCACTAGCCTAGAGCAAAATAGCTCAGGGACAGAGCCCAGGCCCTGCGTTCAAGCTCCATAACAAACATAAAAATGTCGGGGGGATGGGGGGTTGTTGAATAGCAAATTAGGTGCAGAATAAACTGGAGAGCTTGCTCTATAAAATGTTACTTCTGTGACTCAGTCAACCAAAGACTCAGACGTGAACTGCCTGTAGTCTACGTGGGCATAATGCATGTATTTTTACCTGACCTTTGTTTGCCTAGACCCAATTCACATGTGTGTCCTCAAAGCTTCCCCCCTCATTTATTAGACACCCAAACTGTGCAATTAAACCTCACTGATGGGATGTGTTTCCTGATTCCTATAGTGTTCTTCCCTAATGAAACCAAAGAGCTTGTGAACCATTTCTAAGATTACTCTCCAATTACAGTGAGCTAATCAGAAAAAGCTGTGTTAAAAATCTGCCAATGATTGCTGTGTTCTTCACATGTTTTTTGAGGTATTGAACTATATGAGAACATATTTTAAGTGTTAAAGTATTACTTTAGATCCCTTGATTCTCATAAAAATCTTGTGGCCAGCTTCAAATTATTCCAAAATAAAAGATGCTAGAAAACTAATACACTGGTTTGATTTTTTTTCATTTTCTTTTCCTTTTTTCTTTTTTTTTTCACTTCTCCTCTTCTCCATCTCCTTCTCCTTCTTCTTCTCCTTCTCTTTCTTCTTCTCTTTCTCCTCTTCCTTTTTTGTCATCTTGCTCAAACTTGTTTGGCTTGCTTGTTCATCAGGCTGGTGCTCTCCTGCTGGAAGCACACCTTCAATCCTGCATTTTGCTTGTCATTTTGGAGATTGAATCTCTAGGTCCTTTCAGCCCAAGGTGGTTTTAAACTGCAACCCTTCAGATCTCGGCCTCCTGAGTAGCTGGGATTCAAAGAGCCACTAGTGTTCAAGATCAACAAACTATA
This sequence comes from Perognathus longimembris pacificus, assembly GCF_023159225.1. NCBI lineage: Eukaryota > Metazoa > Chordata > Mammalia > Rodentia > Heteromyidae > Perognathus > Perognathus longimembris. The sequence continues at coordinate 10,071,029 of NC_063184.1, forward strand.
TTATCACTAAGATATTTTCTACCAATTGGCCAAATAGAAGCCTTCATCATTCTTTATGTATTTCACACCTCATAACAGAATTTAAGATCTGACCAAATATGGCACAAATATGTTAAAGTTTCATTTGTTGAATCAGAATATGACTAATAGAAATCTCATTGTCAGAATCAGACAATTTGGCAATATAGGCTTCAGGTTAAAGAGATTATTAACTAACTAGTATTTGAATAGGATGAATAATACATAAAAAGATAGGAAAATGTCTATAAAAACACATAAAACCTTGTTATTTTCTCCTTTCACGGTTGAAAATAAGTAGATGAGTAAGCAAATCTGCTACATTTGAGTAAATGTAGATGATTATATATCCCATAGGTTCAGGCAAGCCCTCTTGATTGGGAGCTTTAATTTTTATCCTGGATGGAAAATCTTCTACATGACTCCAGAGATTCAGGTCATTGGCTCCCACAAGCTCCCAAGCCGCATATTAACTTATACCTTCCCTGATGTCTGCATCCACAATCTGGAAAACACTGTCATTATACCAAGATGACATGCAGACCTCCCAGCTCCAAGCCAGTGAAATTATGATAGATAACCCTTTCCTCTAAGATCAAGGTTGTTAAGCTTGATGATGAATGCCATTACACTATTCTCTTTTCATACAATTGTGCTTATCTATAATGAAACTTTTTTTAAAATCTCCTGTTTCCTAAGGAATAATACAAAAGCTGTTTTGTTAATGAAACACATCAACCAGCAGTAATTTAGGAAATGACCTTCATTATCTTCATATTGATTTTTCACATGGGGACCAATATGCAAAATCGGCTACTGGGAATAATTGAATGTTTGTGTGTTCCACATTTTGTTAAGAATCTTTGCATAATAAAAAAAAAAACAAAATAAGAATAGTCTTCTCGTTTTACGCATGGCTCCAAATTGTATTTAACTTTAAGAGTTGTACTTTTCCCAAGGGGAGATAACTAAACCTTGCATTTTATGTATAATTTTGCTAGGTCTAACCCTTTCTTGAAAGGGGCCTCTGTAAGAAAAGAGCTTAGGCTTCTTTACCCTAGGTCTGATTGAGTACTGGGTTTGAATCACTGAAAGCTAGAAAACATACTCTGTGAACCAGAGAAGGCAGTATTCACCAAAAAATGAGTGTGTCAGAAAAACAACATTTTTCCACAACACAGAGCTCAGAAGGTAGTGTAGTATTCTTTTGAGAAAGATTAGAGTTATGAATAGTAACAATGATCCTGCTTAAAAGTTACTCATTCAGGGCTGGGACTGTGGCTTAGTAGTAGAGTGCTTGCCTAGCATTCATGAATCCTCTAGGTCCGATTCCTCAGTACCACATAAACAGAAAAAGCCAGAAGTGGTGCTGTGGCTCAAGTGGTAGAGCACTAGTCTTGAGCAATGAATGAATGAATGAATAAATAAATAAATAAAGTTACTCATTCAAATAAGGAAAGCTGGAATGCTTAAAATATAATGGACCAGCAAACTCAAGCAGATGTTTATCATGATGACTTTTATCCTTTTTCTTTTCTTCTCTGTTTTCCTTCCCTTAACTCCCTCTTCCTCCTCCTACTCCTCCTACTCCTCCTCTCCCTCTTCCTTGTCGTCGTCCTCCTCCTTTTCCTCCTTTTTCTTCTCCTTCACTTTCTTTTCCTGGTCAATACATTGACAGTGTTATATATTAAGTAGATGAGGTAATAAGAATACATAACTAGATGCCCGTGAACAATCCACCTATGACAGAGTATAAAAGCTAAGGCCCAGGATATTTCTAGGAATTCAGTGACCTAGGAGATGACCTGTTACACTACATATTTTATCAACTGCCACAAAGGAAGACAGAATGATTAGTAAAGTTCTGACAAAAAGAGCACAAGATGAGATATCCATTATTTGTGTCAGGGAAAGATTTCTTGAATGCAAACCAAAAACTCTAACAATATGAGGGAACATGATAACTTAAACCACTTGAATAGGTAGAACTTTTTGTGTGTCTGTGCCAGTGGTGGAGCTTGAACTCAGGATCCCAGCTGTCATTTGACTTTTTTCACTCAAGGGTGGAGCTTTACCACTACAGTCACACTTCCCCCATTTGGCTTTTTGCTGGTTAATTTGAGACTGGTTCACAGCCTCAGTCCTTAGATATCAGTTTCCTGAGTAGTCACCATGCCTGTGCAGAACTTTTAATATTAGCAGTTCACTAACAAATCACTTCATATTATAACACTTGCCTACCTTGCATTATGTCCTAGGTTTGATGCTCAAAACTCACAAACCAATTTAAAGAAATGACCAAAAACATTTGTTATATGTATAACTGAGAATGAATTTATTGCAGGCCAAATGAAATGTAATTTTAAAGCATCCAAAGAAAAGTAGGATTGAGGTCGATATCCAAATGTCCAATAAGCCAGTTAAAATGTGTGGCACAAATTTTCATTATACTCACACAATGCCACTACTGCATACCTTCTAGAATGACTAAAATCAGAAAACTGTCAACACCAAAGAGATACAAGGCTGTGGAACAATTGGAATTCTCATACTCACTGTTTAATGCTCAAATCAACTTGAAGAATCTGGACATCTATTAGGCACTATCCAAAAGAGCAGAACACATCCACACCCTCTGGCACAGCAGTTCCATTACCAGAGCCATTCCAACTGCAATGCCTGTACACATATCTCCAAAGTTATATCGAAGAATGTTTATAGCAGCATGATTCACAAGAGTCAAAAACTGGAAATAATCCCAATTTCCATCAATCGTGCAGTGGATAAATTGTGGATTCTCCAATGTAACCATAAACAGCAATGGGAGAGAATAAAATACTGCATTCATAACAACACAGATGAATCTTATAGGCATAAATGCTGAAAGGAAGCAGCAAGGCACAAAACATACATATTTCATGATAATATTTATATGAGCTTCAAATCAGGCCAAACTACAGTAGAGGTGGGAGAGGGTAGAAACTGGGAACATATGAGACTTAAGTGCTGGTTCTTGGTATGAATAGTGGATAGTTCATTGTTTTGTTTCCTATCTTGTATAATTTCTAATAAACTGATTCTACTTTGGGTTAACAATTAAAAGCAATCAGGTTTGTTTTTTCTAGAAATGGTTGATGGCTCTTAACACTGTACTGACATCTTTCTACTGTTACTATTTTTTTTTTTTTTTGGCCAGTCCTGGGCCTTGGACTCAGGGCCTGAGCACTGTCCCTGGCTTCTTCCCGCTCAAGGCTAGCACTCTGCCACTTGAGCCACAGCGCCGCTTCTGGCCGTTTTCTGTATATGTGGTGCTGGGGAATCGAACCTAGGGCCTCGTGTATCCGAGGCAGGCACTCTTGCCACTAGGCTATATCCCCAGCCCCTACTGTTACTATTTTTTAATCCAGGCATGCATTGAAGGTAGGATTATTATGTGTTAATGTGAAACTCTCACTGAGGAAGAAAATATTCTTGGTTTAAATAGAGAATATGCCATGTCTGACTAGTTTAAATGAGTAAAATTTCCAAACACCACTGTATGGTCTACAAAACAAAGTACTAGAGAAAATTGTACCCACATAGATGGATTTGGGTTTATTAAGGATAAGTAATTGGTTCAAAACAAAATAACAAATGAAAGGAAGAAACAAACTGTACTGTCTGGGTTTAGATATAAAATAATATGTGTTAGTCAGAAGCTGTCATATCTGTTTTTTTTTTAAAGAAAGAATCTCACTGGGGTAAACAACAAACTTTTTTATAAACTTGCTACACAGGCATTCTACTGCTTGAACCATGTCTCCAGTCAAGATTCTTTTTTTTTTTTTTTTTTTTTTTTTGCCAGTCCTGGGCCTTGGACTCAGGGCCTGAGCACTGTCCCTGGCTTCTTCCCGCTCAAGGCTAGCACTCTGCCACTTGAGCCACAGCGCCGCTTCTGGCCGTTTTCTGTATATGTGGTGCTGGGGAATCGAACCTAGGGCCTCGTGTATCCGAGGCAGGCACTCTTGCCGCTAGGCTATATCCCCAGCCCCTCAAGATACTTTTAATTTTGGCTGTAGTGGGGCTGGAACTTGAGGCCTAAGCACTGTCCCTGAGCTGTTTTGCTCAAGGTTAGTGTTCAACTACTTTGAGCCACAGCTTCACTTCTGTTTTTCTAGTGGCTAATTGGAGATGAGAGTCTCACAACCTTTCTCGCCTGGGTTGGTTTTGAACCATGATACTTAGATCTAAGTCTCCTGAGTAGCTAGTATTACAGGTGTGAGCCACCAGCACCTGGCAAGTCAAGATTATTTGTTTACCCTAGATATACTTTGGCAGAGTGTAAAAAACTTGGTTTTACCTTCCTTCTTTCATTTCCCTCTTTCTGTGTTACTCGTCTTATCCATTTGCTCATTTGTTTGCAGTTATTTGGTGGGATTTATTTCACACTCAGTTTCCTGTACACTAGATTTTCAGTGATTTAAAATGTTAAAAAGCCAGAGATCACATGACTTTGTATTCTCAAGGCTAGCACTCTACCTCTTGGGTCACAACACCACTTTCGACTTTTTCTGTTTATGTGATACTGAGGAGTTGAACCCAGGGCTTGATGCATGCTAGGCAACACTCTACAGCTAAGCCACATTTCCAGGCCCTAAAATTAGTTTTTAAAGATGTGATTTCAATTGTTGGTGCAGTCTTACTAGCATTGACATTGAGGTCAGCAAACCACCCTTCATGGAGGTACAAGAGCTGCATGTATCTGCACAAGACAAACACTCTACCACTTGAGCACAGCTCTACTTTGGCCTAACCAATTGTGCTTCCCATAAAGCTGAGATAGAGTACTTCTAGCTGTGTGTGTGTGTGTGTGTGTGTGTGTGTGTGTGTGTGTGTGTGTGTGAATTGTATGTTGTGCGCATTCATGCCAGTCCTGGTCCTGGGGCTTGGATTTGGCCTGGGAACTGTCCCTGAAATTTTTTGCTTAAAGATACTCTTTGAGCCAGAGCTCCATTTCTGGTGTTTGGGTGGATAATTGGAAGTTAGACTCTTACTGACTTTCACAACTGAGGTAGTTTCAAACCATGATTCTCAGATATCATCCTCTTGAATAAGTAGGGATATAGGTGTGAGCCACTGACACCTGGCTCTCTCTAACTTTTATGTCCGGACTTGCCTCAAACTATAATCAAACAATCTTTGCCTCCCATGTAGCTAGGATTGCAGATTTATAGGTTGAGCTATTTTGTTTGACTTTATCATGATTATCTTGCTCAATTTTCTTGATCAATAATTGGAAAAACTAGAATGTTATCTCTGAAATTAAATTTCCTTTTAGAGTTGTTACTAAGGCAAGTTGCAGCATGGACATACTTTTTCTTATCAACACTTTTTCCAGCCTGTTCCCACAACAGTCGAACTTATAGAGAGAAAGGGCATGCTCTTTCTATCCAGGCAGAGTAATTAGGCACAAGTCCATATTAAAAAATGGCTAGTCAAACACAATTTATTTAGTTCTTAGTTCAAAAGTCTATGCCTTCTCTGATTAGGTAGAGTTGAAGCTTTGGTTCTGGAGAGTTGTACGTGAACTTTTTTTCCATCAGGGTTTTGATTTCAGTGTTTAAGGGGGAAAAATCCACCATGCTGGAAATGGACAAAAAAGCATCATTAAACCCCAGAGCCTAAACCGGTTGTATATACTTGGGAGCAGTTTCCATGGTACCTGCATTGAGGAAGAATAATATCAGCTTGAGATTTCTTTAGCTGTCCTTTTGTTTTCCTCTAACATGAACCAGACATCCAAATCTACCATAAACTATTCAACTGAGTGCATCAAATAGACTCTAGGACCCTTTTCTGTGGTCTGTCCATTTGGGAGGTCTTCATTCTTCTTAGGCTAAAGTCATTTGAGGAATTTCAGTATTGTCTTAAATCCAGTGGGATCTGGACAGGCCTCCGCCTCCCATTATTCTAAACCAACCTCACAGATGTCTCTGTTTCTGCTCTTTTTCTCTTTTTTTTCTCAAAGAAATGCTTTACTGTGTACTGCTCAGTCAAAAATCTCATGAATCATTTTTCTCTTATGTGGGAGAACTAAGACGTCAAAATTGTTAGAAAAAATATACTGAACGCTATGCTTAAAACTGTATATTCTGTTCAATATAATTACCATTTGTGTTTGATTGTTAGGAATAAAAATGTCCTGCAACTCATGATTGGACTGGCTTCATATTTCCTTGTTTGGTGACATCCTAATTTTACAAATTCAGACATTGTTGAGTGAACTGGTGGATCTTTTTTACAATACCAATTAATAGAATATTCTGACACATTTCATCACATTTATCTATACATATAAATGTTGGTTATACAATACTTCCTGTATTAAATGGGTAACGTTTTAGCAATGTCATCAGTTCCTTTTATAGCCACGTGGCAACAACCAAAAAGTGATTACAGAAAAATCCCATGTTAAAAAGAAAACAATATTAATCAGTCCCACACTATGATAATCATCTAGAGCATAAGGGGAACTCTTTCTTTGAAGTGATTCCTCCATTTTATAATATATCCTTGTATTTAACAGTTTAAAAAAGGGAAATACTTTAACTGGGATGAGTTCTGCACCTGTTTTACATCACTACAATGAGTGGTACCAGGGCCTTTGCATGCAGACTTCCTGTGAACTCACTTTCTTTTGCTTCTCCACCCATGTAACTGTCAAAGCTCATGTTCCGGTATGGCAACATACTTATCAACCCTGACCGATTTTAGACAGTTCATTTACCCACTGAAAAGAAAAGTATATGAACTACCTCTGGGTTAGGTTCTGTTGGGCTTAGAAGCTAGATTGTTCTCTGTAATAGAAAACATTCAGGGAAGGAACCAGTTAATTTGTAACATTTATTGGCAGGTATATAAAATGGCAGATATTCTTATTCTGCTTATGTATTGAGTATGGGCTGGCAGTAAACTCAATCTGCAAACATATGAACTTTGAGAAGGTTATTTTCAATAGGAAAACTTAGAGTTGAACCTTAAAAAATTGCCTATTAGTCGGAACACAGGAAATAAGCAGTAAATTGTTAAATATTGTGCAATCAATCTATCACTAACACATTCTCCTGATTTCTGCCAGCTGGCACCAGTTTCAGAACATTGCTCACAATGTTAAGCAAAATTTTAGTAAACTTATTCATAGAAGTAATAACAATAGTTAATCATAAGATTGGTGGAAATTGAAGGAACAATTATTCTATAAAACTCTTAAGTAAAAGTCACTGTAGTGATACTACCAAATGTATTCAGAAAGGATGGTTGTGCCTTCGAGAATTTCCAACATACTTTAGAAAGATGACAAATACAAAACATATTAATTAACCCAGGAGAATAAATGGTAGCTTCTATTATTGTAAGAACTAGGGTATCTGAAAGATGAAAAAATATCTTACGTTTTATAAGACATGGCTTTGCCAAGTAGTTATAGTATATGTATAAAATGATCTTTGCTTTGAGCTCAATTTCTTCCTCATAAATCTGTAAAAGTTATACATTGGGGGCTTGCCAGCATTTTAAGACTCTAAAAGTATGATTGGCTGAAAAATATAAAAGAAAATATAAAATTGAAAATTATTAAAATGTACATGTGATTCATCAAGTCTCCACCTACACTTAGAACCAATTTATTTAACTACATCCAAACAATACTTAATGCCGAGTGTGAGGTCATTTTCATGCATTAATACAATAAAGAATTAGACTTCTAAGAGTTTTAGATTCTATGAATGCTTGTGGTAGTCATGCCCCAACCTAAGTATTCCTATGGCTTTACTAAACAATTTGAGTACCCAACATTCAAAGAAGAAATCAATGTTCATTTCTATTAGATGATATTGCTAATTTCAGGTAAACAACATTCAAAACACACCAAAAAGAAGAAATACCTCAGGGAGCTAAGGCCAGAAGACTCTTCTTAGCCAATAGAAGAAGAGAATGGGGTAGAGAGATCTTTCAGCTATTTTTTTTTGCCAGTGCTGGGGCTTGAACTCAGGACCTGAGCACTGTCCCTGAGCTGCTTTTTGCTCAAAGCTAGCATTCTACCACTTGAGCCACAGCGCCACTTCTGGCTTTTTCTGTGTATGTGGTACTAAGGAATCGAACCCAGGGCTTCATCCATGCTAGGCAAGCACTCTACCACTAAGCCTCATTCCTAGCCCTCAGCTAATTTTTCTATTTTGTTTATTAGAAAATGATCTTGAAATATGTTCAAAGGTCATTCCTCTGAGGAGATGGTGTCAGCACAGTCTTCAACAAGGCTGTACCCTCAAATTCAACTTTTAAGACCCCTTGTTAGGAAGCTGCCCAAAATTTCTGTAATGAGACTCAGACAAGCCAAAAAGGAAGCATTGGAACAAGCTGGCTCCTTTAGAGCTAAATCTCTGGGTTGGATTTGTAGCTCAGTGGTAAAGTACTTGTCTGTCATGCATGAGACCCTGAGTTTGATCTGCAGCATTACCAAAAAGAAGAAAAAGAGTTTAGCCCCTGTTCCTTGGCAGATAAGTCTATACTGATAAGTTAAAGGCATGTGCATTTGCTTGATGCCTATTATTTGATTTCACAGGGCAACTTTTCTTCTATTCTTTTTAAAAAATAAATCTGGTAATCTAATTTTCCTTCCTTTATACCTTATTAGCATTTTTGATTTAGTACAGAACTTTAAATTGAGAATTTTGTCTTTATAGAATTTTACAATATTGTTCACCTGTGTTCTATCATCTACTGTTAATGATGGAACACTTTGTGGTAGTCCGCTTATCTGAATACCAGTAATTCATTGTATCCCAGAGATTGGAAGGCAGTGGTTGTTGAGTTATCTCTTTATCATTGATGATCTAAAATATTGTAGGCACACATTCATTTTAATGCAAGTATATGTGCCCTTCAGATTTAATTTTTTTCTGGTATTTGTTTGAAATATCTCCTCTCCATCTTGAGTGTTATAATTGATTTTTTTCACTCTTTTTTTTTCCCCTGAAATAAGTGTCCCTTGTTTCAAGGGAATAAAAAGAAACGAATCTTTATCTCCCTCAACACTTAAGACAATCGGCAGAATTAAAAGCACATGAGTAATTTTATGGAACTCAAAGGAACTAGAATGTCTAATGAAATAGAAGAAAGAAGAATGAAAAGTGGTTTTGCATCTACAAAAGTTCTATCATCTAGTACAGTTTCAAGAAGTGTAACTCCAAATCACTTTCATGGCATTCCACTAGTTATATTTTGAATTATTGCTTACATGTCCAATCGTCTGGTCATTCTGTTGGTAGAAACTAATTTTATCCCAAGAATGACAGTTTCCTCCTTTGTGTCTGTCTGTTTTCTTCTCAGGAAAAGGCTTTGCCTTCCTTTTTCCATATGTACAACACCCTTTCCTTCGACATCTGTACTGAAAAAATAATCTACATGAAGAAAATGTAATGTATTTTTGTTATGAAAAACACACTTATTTCTTCAAATTCTTTGTAATTTTGACCAGAATTTCAGCAAGTTTAGCTTCATCATCAGTGTCTTCATATCCACAGTATGGGATCCAAATGGGAAGAAGTCGAATAATACAATCCCAAACACAATGGGCCAAAATTGCCTGTGCCCACCATGATCCCTAATAATGCATTCATGTTGCTGCTTCCCAGCCCCTGAAGCTATGAGTACCCTTCCAACAGCAGCCCAGAAGTCCCACACTGAGCCTGGGTTCAAGTTCAAGCCAGTTATCCAGACTTCCTTTTTGGTTCTTGATCTTAGGTTCTGAAACTTTCTCCCTGAATTCTGTATTTGCTTGGTATAATCTATTCTTCAGTATTACTGAGAGGCCTGTCTGTCTGTCTCTTTTCCATGGTTTTGACCTTTACTGTGCATATTTGCCTACTTTAACTTTTTTTTTATCATTCTTAATTGCTCATCCATTTCCTCCACCATTATTTTAATGATTTTTTAAATCAATCTTAAGTTTCAGAACTCTTTTCTAGCCTTTCTTTACAAATAGTTTTCTCTCAGGTAACATCATTCATCTTTACCTTTATTATTGAGGATTCTAATTTTATTTTCTCCATTTGTTACAACTGACAGTTAAATTGTTGTATTTTAAATTTTTTTTAATTAATTTTATTTATTCTTTTTGTGTATGTGGTACAAAGGAATGAAACCCAGGGCCTCATCCATGCTAGGCAAGCACTATAAACTAAGCCACATTCCTATCCCATTTTAATGTTTTGGTAGGTATACATTGTGAAATGATGAAATCAAACTAATTGATTTTCTTTTCTCATGGTAATTTTCCTCTAGCCTATAAATGATATTTTCAAAACATGACTGTACACAACCTTTCAAAGATGTTATTTAGATGTCATGGTCTATTTTGAATCCCCATTTCTCATAGAGCCTATAGCAGATTAATTTTTATCTTTTATTTTTATCTTGTTGGAGCAGTTTCCTATTGTTTTAAGAATTCTCTAGAAACCCTGAGTGGTCTTTTCACTGTGTAATCCTGTTCCTATGTTGTCTCTCTTGTGATAGAAAAGAATTTCCCTTCTATATCATCTTTCAGTTTGTTTTATCTTTTCTTTTCTGTGCTAATCCTGGGGCTTGAACACGGGGCCTGTGTACTGTTCTTAAGTTTTTGTTTCCAGGGCTACCACTTGAGCCCTTGCTCCACTTCTGCTTTTTTTTTTCTTTTATGAGGTTAATTAGTGTTAAGAGTCTTTTGGACATCTGTGGCCTGGTTGGCTTTGAACTATCATCCCCAGGTCTTAGTTTCTTATCTCTCACTGCTATTGCCAGATTAGTAATACTTTCATTATGTTGAGGGGTAATTATTATTTTGTTGTTATTTTACTTGCTCCAACAATTTCAGCAACTCTTCAGTCTCCAGAGCTATGGGGAGTGTTCTGTTTCCTAAATGTGCAACCTATACTATTTATGATGTTAAGTTTACCTTCAGGTAGAAGAAGAGACTTGCCAATGATGCTTCCCCCAACCCCCACTTCTTTCCAGCTAAGGTAACACATCCCATGGCTGAGGTTGATATTCCTAATGGAAAACTTGGTCTTTTAGAACACAGCCCTTGGCAAAGTATGCAGTAGAAACAAAGGCATGACTTGTTTTACAGTTGGCTGACTTAAGGGGGAAGGGCTTTTTATTTCAAGTTTCCACATCAATGGGAATGGAGGCCTTGTTTTGTGGTGTTTTCAGTTTGAGCTCCAGATCATTAAATGAGGAACAATATCTGCACCATGGAAAAGTTCACATTAATTTTATTTTCTGCAAACCCTCTCTAGAAAGATAAGCTAGTCTACTTGAATAAGAATTACAAAAAATAAGGACTGGGAACTCTCAGTCCAGGGGTTCAGACCTGCTTTGGCTGTCATGAGATGGCGTAGGCATCAGGAAATTCATTACCAAGCCTGCAGGGCTACTGCCCACTGCTCTGGCTAAGAAGGCAGGGATTGCCATCAAAGTGCCAATGACATCAGTGGCAGCATGGAAGGCTGCTGGAATAATGGCAGCAATAGCTGTGGCTCTCATGATAGGCACAGAGATGCTGATGTTGGCCATTCCCTCCCAATTCATCCCAGTGGCAATGGACTTGCAGCATCCCGGGTCTCTATTCCAGACACTATGCCTGCAGGCCCATCACAGGGCCCCAGCTGTTCCCACACAACAGAAGCCATTCCTAAAATGACTCCTGTGTTTGAGAAACACAGAAAAGCAAAATAATTACCAAATAACTAAACAGAAAAATATCCTTAGAGTGGGTTAAGCCCCTCTTTTCTTTATTAAGAGGCATGGATGAATAAGCTCTCTCCATCTTTTTGATAAAAATCAATGAATGAATTAATTTAAAAATCAAAGAACTAATAAAATCTCTACTTCTAATTAAAATTAATTTTACAAAGAAAACTAAAGGGTGGATAAAGGAGAAAACAGACTACAAGACTGAGTAGAAAGGGAAAGACCACGTGGTAAGTAGTAAAATATTCTATGTCATTCTAAAAGGGATTGACATTTTGCATTAAATTAATGCCAAAAAGTACGTACAGAAGAAAATCAATTTCTGTGCATGGTACTTGTTTGAAACTTGAGAAAGGAAAGCATGTACTCTCCATGAAAAAGCTTGTAACTTGGACAATGCCTAGGAACAAAGTTTACCTATGTACCCAGTGTTTTTAATGTTGTCATTTTTTGTTCTTCGCATGCGTGTTTTAACTGGAGTAGGATCAGAGCTGGTAAAAAGTGAACACCCTTTGTTAAAACTTGCCTCAATCCTCTTTTCAAAATCCAATTATCTCTGGGACCAGATTCAATGAGTTCCTTGTTTATGTTTCTAAACCGAAGTATCTATCCCACAATACAAAGCCTTAAAAGAAATTGCAACACAAAACTGTCTTTGTTGTACTAAATTCATCTAGCTATTTCCAGAAAACAAAATAGATTTAACTAATAAACACGATGCAGAAATAATAACATTCTAATAGTGTAGGAAATTCTTAACATTACTGAAAGCTATTAAAAAGTAAAATATGCTTCACAATGTAGAATAGGGATTAGAAGAAACATTTTCTTTTTTTTTCAAATTTTTATTATCAAACGGATGTACAGAGAGGTTACAGTTTCATACGTTAGGCATTGGATACATTTCTTGTACTGTTTGTTACCTCGTCCCTTACCCCCCTCCCTCCTCCCACGGGTGCATTGCACACACACACACACACACACACACACACACACACACAGAAACAGTGGCAAAGAGACAGAAAAAGACAGCGAGAGAAGGAATATATTCAACATTTCAAAATCTACCAATCTGATATTCCATGTCAGGAATAGGGAGTTTCTACCCTAATATGGGCCTCACCTAATACTAGAGATACTGATTATTCCATCAGATGTGCAAATTTGAACATGGAAATACAAGAAACAGGAATAAACAAGATCACATGATTTGTCCAAAAGTTCATAATCCTGTAGAAATATTGAAAGATTGAAATGGATTAAATGCTAGATAAATAATTAAGAGTGCATGTTTCCAAAGTTTATTCAATTCCAAGTAAATACAGAAAAAACTGAATTAACTAGATAATACAGGATATGGATGAGAAATTCAAAGAAACAGATAGAGATTGTGAAAAGAACCAAACAAAATCTTCCCAATACAAAGCTCATTCACAGAAAATGACAAATGGAAGAGATGGATTGAGAGCTTGTAGATGAAACTGATAAATGAGAACTTCAGACAGGAATTAAGAAGAAAAGAACTATGAACAAGTACTTCTAAGAGCTCCAGGATATGATTAAAAGACCAAATGTACCTGTCTTTAATTTAGAAGATGGGGGAGGGGGTGTCAAGACACAGACTAAAGTCATAGAAATGTTACACGGTGAAATAATAGTGGAAAATCTCCCCAAAACTTGGGAAAGTTATGAACATCCAAGTATGGGAGATATTGAGAACCCCAAATAAACATGACTGGAAAGAACTTCCTCACACTAAATTATAGTTAGAAATTCTAAACTATGGAACACAGACATATTGAAAACCAGGAATAAAGTATTAAATCATTTAAAAATGTGAACCCTTCAGAACAACAAATTTTTCAACAGGAACACTCTAACATGCAGGAGGGAATGTAATGATCCCCATTTCCCTTTCTTTGTCCTCTAGAAGGATTTAAAGCACAACTTCATACTTCACCCTCCTGATACAATCTGAATTTACTTCATTTCTTATTATTATTACTTTTTTCTTTATTGTCATAGTGTGATACAGAGGGGTTACAAATTCATATGAAAGGCAGTGAGTACATTTCTTGTTCTACTTGTTACCTCCTCCCTCATTTTTCCTGCACCTCCCTCCTTCCCCTTCCCCTTTCCCTCTAAAAATTGTGCAGTTGGTTTACATCAAATGGTTTTTAAGTGTTGCTTTTTGAATGGGTTGTCTTTTTGTTCTTTGTCTCTCGATTTTGGTATTCCCACTCCCTTCCCCAGTTCTAATATCTGTATTGACAGTATCCAGTGTACTCAGATGTGCTACAGTGGTAGCGATGGGGGGAGGGAGGGTAAAGCCACAGGAAGGGAGTACAGGAGAAACAAAACTAACTACACCAATCAAACAAGCAAACAGACAAGGAAAAAGGGTGGGTGGGGGGAGTAAGAGTTCACATGGCATGTTGAAAATAATTACAACAGTGGTATAACCATTGTTTCTGTATTTTGGAATTAATTTCACTTGGCATCTTCTTATGTGTTCCTATGGGTGTAGCTATTGGGATATTTTGATCTTCTACCATGACTAGCCTATTCATGTACTAGTTATTCCCTCTGAGGGACACCATAGGGTTTATGCTTCTTTGGGTCTGGGTCACTTCACTTAGTATGATTTTTTCCAAGTCCTTCCATTTCCTTATGAATGGGGCAGTGTTGTTCCTTCTGGTGGAGGCATAGAATTCCATTGTGTATATGCACCACATTTTCCTGATCCACTTGTCTACTGAGGGGCATCTTGGTTAGTTCCATGTTTTAGCAATGACGAGTTGTGCTGCGATGAGCATAGTTGTGCTGGTGGCTTTAGTGTGCTCTTGCTTGTAGTCTTTTTTTCTTGCATTTTGATGGGTTCTACTTCCAAGATCAGCATCTTAGTCCATTTGCCATCATCAATACCACAGATTGGTTAGGTCATAGAGAAAAGAGGCTCAGCTCACCTCATAGTTCCAGGAGTGTGAGAGCAATGGACTGCCATGTGGCAGTGTGAGTGGTGGTGGATTCCCCTGGGACCTGAGTCATGACACATGACTGGGGAAGAAACAGGATGCATCTTTATCTCCTCTCATCTCTCTCCTTCTTATAAAGTCACCAGGATTCAGTAATAGAGTCTTTATCTTAACGACTTTTAATCCTAACTATTTCCTAAAGCCTTTTCCTCTAAACACCACAAAAGGATTAAATTTCCATCATTTTACTCTGACATTGGGGATTAAATTTTAACACATGATGCCTCCAGGGATACAAGCCAAACCACAGCTGTGCCTATGAGCAAAAAGCTCCTTACTTTCAAACATCATCAAAGTTCACATACACAGGGGAAAGAATAATTAACCAAATTAGAATTATTTTCCATTTAATTGATTAATGTCAAATGTTCCAATCACACTACATATAAAAAGATACATAATTGTTAGTCATTTTATATTGAATGCAACTGCATGTGAGACAATTTCTTTTCCACAAAAAGATTTTGTGTGATTAAATGTGTGGTCTCATGTAACTTTGGATAAAAACTATTTAAATTTCATTGTAAAAAATTTAGGAATTCTTAAATTGATTCATATACAGAGAAAGTTATGAATGTTACACAACTAGTTTCCGTATGGTAATAAATAGGAAGAAACTTAATAAATATATGCAATTACTTCCAAAAGCTTTTAAGGGAACAATATCCTTAAATTTAAATCAGACTTTATAATAAAGATCTGAATATTCAATATACTACTAGGGACATCTGCAGGAAATATGTTTTCCTATTTATTCACACAAAATAACACAAGATAAGTCATAAGACTGTATCCTGTAATATCTTATGTTTATTAGTTATATCTTTGATATTAAAAAGGTATCATGCTATTTATAGTGATGCTTATATTATGGAACTTTCCAAGATTATTTGTCACAAAATTATTTTAATAGAAAAATATCTGTCAAGTAATATTTCAAAATATGAAGTGTTGCTTTTTAAAGTTTTTTAAAGCCTTACAAGCAAAATTAGAATGCTCTGTTTTGTACAAGAACTATGGAAAGCTATCTACATTTTTGTTTTAGTGTTGCCAAACAACAGTTTTGTTGCTTTCAGCTAATCCAGTGGCTTAAAGTTGGATTCTTTGCAAGAAAATTGCATAAAATAAACTTACTTCTGAACCAAAGACATGACCTGACATCTTTAACTACTTGCTTACACAGTGCTATGTTTTCAATTATTTTCTAAATTAAAATCTTTTGTTGTTTATTAACAATAACAAAGACATATTTTTTTTCAAAATGACTAAACACGCATGAGGTAATGAAGAAAGAAATTACAGAAGCAGAGGCAAGTGACCAGCACTATTATAGCCATTTTGACACTGTGAAAACCAAGTAACAATGCAAAGCCTGCCTTTGCTGTTCTGTGAATTGGAAAAACAATAATGGTTGTCAGCTATCACAGGGCTAATGAGCCTGGGTGGGGTCTTCCCAAGCTGCAGTAATACACTCCAGCTTGGCCTGGTTGAGTCCATACACTGCCAAAGAGACAGGCTCCAGCCACAATCTGAAACCAATCCAGATGCTTTTCAAGATGGTGCAGGGGCTTGTCCAACAAACAAATTAACAAATAAATAAATAAAGGATGTAAAGATAATACTATCTACTTGTAGGAAAAGATTAAACTAATTAATACACAGGGCACAAATAACAATGCCTGGCACCAACAAACCATTCAGTACATGTTAGAAGTACAATGAGCACTTCCTCACTTGCCATGTACTGTGCATCACACTTTTACAGTGCCACCTAGTTCTCCATTCCCAATCAGGTGTCTCCTCAAGGTGGATCATCAAGACACATAGTAAATCGAACCTTTCTGAAGCAAAATATTACAAAGAAAACAGCATAATGTTCATAGCCTAAGTGAATGTGTTATAAAACAATTTGTTGAAAATTTGGACAGTATTAGACAATTTGCTATTACTAACCATGAAATATTCCCAATGGAAGACATCCATTGAATTGAATTGTTTTCTAGGATTAGGAAGCAATAAATAAAACTGAGCTGACGAGTGGCTGAAGTAGAGCTAATGCAAAGTTGGGCAACCAGAGGAACTAATAAATTAAGAATCATTTGTAAACTTGAGCAAGGGGAACCTTTCTAGAGAGGGGATGCTCTCTGCCCCTCTTATACCAAGAAGACAACCCCAACACCCCTAGAGTTCACACTTTTAATGTCTGTGTCTGTAATATTTCCTGCACAGGTATGTCTCCAGGTCTGAATTCCTGAGTGTGGACCTCACAGACATTGCACATTTCCTGGAGCATGGGAAGACCCAGAGGGACTATTCTGAGAGGGGTGGAGAGCATTTAGACAAGTGGTCTGCAGTATCTTATTCTTCCATCCAGGGGCAGGAGCAGAGACAGAAAGAATAGCATGAGTATGAGCTGGAGACAACAAACCAACAATACATGACCTGGAACTTGGGCAAGTCCAGGAAGTCTAATCTGGAACCAGGTTTCCAGATCATTTTGGAAAAATAAAAAAGTACCTTCCAGCTCTCAGGTTAAGTGTTTCTCCTGTATCTTCCTGCACTCTCTTCCTTAATCAAAGACAGTGCAAGGTTTCTTGGGTAAAAACCAGTTGAAACTCAGGGACATTTATGAAATCACAGAAGTTACAAACAGAAGCCAATAGAGGAATTTGTTGCTGAAGATCGTAAAGAACCTAATTTATTTACTTATTTATCTGTTTAGTTTATACATGATATTGATTGATATGATATATAGTCCTCCATTTAAAAAAAATGACACAGTTCTGGAATATTAAGAGTAGGCTGAGCCTTGTTTCTAAAATTTGTATCTTGCACTTTCTAGGCTTGGCTAGTGGTCTCACATTTGAGCCAGCCCTCTCACACTGCTTTTTGGTTGAATATTTGAAGATGAAGTCCTGTGGACTTTTCTGACCCGGCTGGCTTTCAGCCTATGGATCTCAGTCACCTGTGTAGCTAGGATTCTGCGTGAGTGACTGGTACCTGGATGGACAGTAATCTTAGCTCCCTTCATTATCTCAGGAATGCAGTTGCTTAGGTTAAAATAAATGAAGTGAAAAGAAGCTGGTAAGTAAACAATGTAAAGAAAGTTGTATGTAAGAGAACATTCCCAGATTTTTAAAAAAGCATTTTGTATGGTAAATTAAAGGTTTTGCTATGCAGGGCTCAAGGCACAGGGCTCGAGGCATTCTGGGGCAGTTAGAGTTAAGCATTCCCAGCAGTTAGAGTTCTCGACCAGCTGGGCCCTAATAGGTTTACTCACAGGGCCTGCTTATCTCAGGTTCACGTGGTAAAGTGGGGTTTGCGTGGTAAAGTGGGGCCTGACTTCAAAGTCTGGCTCTTCACCCCAAGACAGAAAACCTGCATCTGAGCAGGTGAGAGGCCCCACAGGGAAAAACCACAGCTGCTCTTTTGTTAACTGAATCTGATATATCAATAAACCTGAAATATAAAGAGTGCATCTGAACCCATAGGTTGCCATTGCTGTCAAGCTACAATCCAGGGAAAATTCTTCTTACAATGGAAGCAAGTGTTGTGCTTCAAAAGTTTGCTTGCACAGGGTGGTACAGTAGGGTTTTTCAATTAATACTGCAAGATGAGCATCATCAACAATTGGGACTTGTAGATCAGGCTGCCAGATCATCCTATTTCTCCATGTCAAGCTCAGCGATCACCCCTAACACACAGCAAGGAGAAATAATAGACTTCTAGTTTGAGCCAACATAAATTTATCAGTAAGTAGTTTGTATTTTAAAAGTAATTTGCAGCAGCTGGGCATCCATGGCTCAAGCTTGCAATCTTTACTACTCAAGAGGCTGAGATTTGAGGCTCATGAAGCCAGCCTATGTCAGAAAGCCCATGAGACTTTTATCTCCAATTCACCAGTGAAAAGCCCGAAGGAGAGCTGTGATTCAAGTGGCTTGAGCTGTGGCTCAAGAAGTTCAGGGACAGCTCTAAGGCCCTGAGTTCAAGCCCCAAATGAATGCAAAAAGAAAAACAAAAGTATCTACAACCCTTCTTTAACCACCCTTCAGGGTAGAACAACAGAGCTTAGGCAGGAAATGAAGAAACTTGATGACTAAACAAAATGGCAGGATCTTGATTTGAAGAAAAGAAAGCCACATCCTGGTCTGCTGACTTTTCATAGATGACTTGTGACACAAAGCAAGGTCTGGTTGGCCTGCAGCGGCATCCGCAGCCTACAAAGAATGGAAAGCCCCAATGGCCATGGTGACTAATAGATGGGTTTAGAACTGGTTAACATACAAGTAGCACTGCACTCAGACAAAATCTTCTCCCACAGGTGCCATGACATTCTTTGTCTGACTATCTTTTTTTTTTTTTTTTTTTTTTTTGGCCAGTGGTGGGCCTTGGACTCAGGGCCTGAGCACTGTCCCTGGCTTCCTTTTTGCTCAAGGCTAGCACTCTGCCACTTGAGCCACAGCGCCGCTTCTGGCCGTTTTCTGTATATGTGGTGCTGGGGAATCGAACCTAGGGCCTCGTGTATCCGAGGCAGGCACTCTTGCCACTAGGCTATATCCCCAGCCCCGTTTGTCTGACTATCTAAGACCAAAACAACAGCACTGGATGTGGGGGAGATATTGACGAAATAACCCAGTTCTCATGAAAAACCTTCCCATATTCCAAGGATTTTTTACTTTATGTCTCATGTCTGTGGATCCCAATAAAATCTTCAAATCTGAATTTCCTCACTGCTGCCTCTATTCTTCCAGCTGCCTATTCTTCTGTCTCTAAACTGAATTTTCATTTTGCTTCCCATTAATATAACTTCTCTTTCCAAATCTTCTCAGTGTACATCCTTCAGTTCTTTCTCCAACAAAACAAAGAAACATCTGGACCCTCCCAAACCCAATAATATAGATCTCATCAAGTTTAATTCTTACATTTGTATTATTTGATGATGATCAGTTCTTTTCATATATATTCTGTATTTAGAACCTTGTTTCTTTTCCAAGCCTACTTCATTCATCAATACTTCAATACTTTAGGGCCCTCACTACGTTCATGTTTGAACTCACAAATAAGACAAAAAAAAACCTCACCCTGCTGTGCGCTACTAACCTTGGTTTCTCATATGTACCTACACACAGAAAGTGGTTCTAAAGGACACTGAGATACTTCATGTGAAACCTTAAACTTATTATTGAGTAACTCAATAAATATTACTCTCTTTGCAGTAGCATTTCTTTTACTACTTCTTGGTCTCCTGGAAGATCCAATTCAATTACATCTTCACTAGCCCCTTTTCACGCCTCAGTCTCTGTCTTTTCCTGGAAAATATAATCCACCCTATCCAGATGCCAGTGAAATTCCCCACCCCACTCTCCACCCGGAGATGCTTCTCAGAATTCAAGTTCAACTGCACAAAGTGATTTTTACCATTTATTCTCTAAACCTCTGGTTCTTTTTAAAAATATAATTTCTGCTATAAAAATATTATTTCTGCTATATTATCTAGTCTGTTTATCTCAGGCCAGAATCTAGCTATAATCAATCATTCCTTTGCCAACTTCCAATCACCAACTTCTGTTGATTTTACCACTAAATACCTTAAAAGCTCATGTGATTTTGCCATCATTTCCTTGATGACACATCAGTCACATTCTTACTGATTAGCTTTCCCCCTGGAGTGCTCATAGTGTCTGGTCCAATGGAGACATCACATCCATCCAATCTCACCATCAGTCCTCACACCACTGCCCTTTGCCACAGGGACATTGTTAGGAATCCACTCTAAAGACATCACTATAGAGGCTACATCCAGAAGTTAGTTTGCTTCTGGTGTTTTGTTAGATTGTAAGTAAATCAATCAGTGTCTTCTCAGCATATTGCCTCCAACATTTGCCCAGCTACGCTTTCATGGCCACATTTCATTGGTGGTCTTCTTGCCATCTTATACCAATCACCAAGCCAGCCCTCAGATGTTCTGACTGCAGAATTACCCACTTGCTTTCCGACTGTGCTTCCTATGTTGTTGCTTCGTGAGTGGCCGCCACCTGGCCCATTAAGAAACGGCATTGAAAGAGTTTAGATGCTTTAGAAGCCAACCCACTGGTTTTCGCCAGTCAGTGCACACAGACTCACCTACAGAGCTGTTAGTAATGCAAATGTTCAGGGCATACTTATAAATATTACTAAATATTTGTATTTCATAATTCAAATACTCATGAGTATTTTGATATTTTGCTTGAAGTCTTGAGTGGAGTAAAGAATTTTCTTAAACATCTGATCTAGACATTGCTGGCTCCTGTCAGTAATCCTAGCTCCTCAGGAGGCTGAGACCTGAGGATTGTGGTTCAAATTCAACCCTGGAAGGAAAGTCTATGAGACTTTTATCTCCAATTAACAGCCAAAGGAAAAAAAAAAAGGTCGAGCTGTGGTACAAATGGTAGAGCACCAGCCTTGAGCAAAATAATTTCAGGGACAAATGCCCAAGACCTGAGTTCAAGCCCCAGAACTGACACAAAAAATAAATAAATAAAATAAAAATCTGTAAGGGATTCCTAGGGGCAGTAGTTTAGGAACTGATAGCCTAAGTGGAAAGATAAATGGACATAATATAGAATTTTATTTATGGTTTGAGCAATAGGCACATATTTTAAAATGGAAGAAATGATTAGGTTTAGACACTAAATATTTTTGTAAGTAGCTTCAGAAAAAGACTATCTTTTTAACTCCTCCTCTCCCTCCCCCTCCCTCTCCTCCTCTCCCTTCCCCTCCACATCCTCCTACTTCTTCATACCATCCTGGGACTGGAGCTCAGAGCCTGGGCACTGTTCCTGAGCTATTTTTGCTCAAGGCTAGTGCTCTACAACTAGAGTCACAGCTCCACTTCGTGTGTGTGTGTATGTGTGTGTGTGTGTGTGTGTGTGTGTGTGTGTGTGTGTGTGTGTGTGTGTTTAATTGGAAATAAGAGTCTCATGGATTTTCTTGCCTGATCTGGCTTTGATATGATTCTCATATCTTAGCTTTCGGGGTAGCTAGGATTACAGGCATGATCCACCAGCACCTGTCCAAGAGAAGATATTTGCTGAATGAAAAAAAAAAAGTCTCATCTTTAATAGTTTAGATTTTCCAAGTTTCTAATGCCAAAACCTTGCTCCTTTTGAGCAGCTGTATATATAGTTGAAACTTAAGTACCTCTCTTGTCATTTTTTTCTTAATAACTTATTAGTTTGTATCTAACAAGTCTTCACATACACACATGTACACACATGTATACACACACAAGTGACTAAAAACTAAATCATCCTATTTGATCATATCCAGAATGTTCATGTTGCTTGTATTTGGTCATTTATTGATTCAGTGCCCAATGATGTTTAGTTCTATAGCCCAACAAAAGCTTTATTATGTGAACTCCAAGCCAAGATTACCAGATTAGGACAAACATACACTTTTTTATAATTTATTTATTAATTAAACAAATTTTTTGACAAGGTGTTGTGCAAAAGGGGTTCAGTTACATAGTAGGGTAGTATGTGCATTTCTTGTGATATTTACACCATGTTTTTCTTTTCCTTCCCTAGGTCAGGTAGACATATACAATACACAGTGTACCAAAAACATATACAGTAGCCACGTGGCCTACACCAAAGGAAATTCGCCTAGGGCTTTAAATGTAATGTCGGCAATAGGGTTTGCTTATCCTTGTCTTATATGAACCTACATACATAGCTTTTGAACTATTGTGATACACTGAGAGGTCAATTTTTGACCTTTATATGTTGAGTAATTGGTTTTAGTTACATAATGTAGGGTCGCTGACCCAAACCTGTGGGCAATACCATTTGAGAAGAAGTTTTTGGTTTCACAGACATGGTCTCTACTGTCTCCCCCTCCCCCCACCTTAACAGTAATATATCAAGGAGATCATGCCCCTTTGTTTTCTGTGTTCTAGGCTTGTCTCGCTCAACATTATTTGTTCAAGTTCTGACCATTTCCCTGCGAATACCAATATTTCACCATTTCTAATCGCTATGTAGTACTCCATTGTGTATAGGTACCATATTTTTTTGATCCATTCATCTGTGGAGGGGCATGTGGGTTGTTTCCATATTTTGGCTATTGTGAATTGTGCAGCGATAAACATGGAAGTGCAGATGTCTTTTTGATATCTTGAGGCCTGTTGTTCAGGATAGATGCCTAGGAGTGGTATGGCTGGGTCATAAGGTAGGTCTATGTTGAGCTTTGTGAGGAACCTCCATACTGTTCTCCAAAGTGGTTGTACTAATTTGCACTCCCACCAACAATGGAGAAGGGTTCCTCTTTCCCCACACCCCCTCCAGCATTTGTTGTTGCCTGAGTTCAAAGTATAGGCCATTCTAACTGGAGTGAGGTAGTATCTCAGGGTTCTTTTTATTTGCATTTCCTTTACTGACAGGAATGTTGAACATTCCTCATATGTGTCTTTGCCATTTTTATCTCTTCTCTTGTGAAGTCTCTCTTTAGCTCCTTTGCCTATTTCCTAATTGGTTTACTGGGCTTGGAGGGGCTTAGTTTTTTGAGTTCTCTGTAGATGACAGATATTAGGCCTTTGTCTGTTGCTGTGCTGGTAAAGATCCTTTCCCATATGGTTGGCTGTCTTTCTAGTTTGGTGGCTATGTCCTTAGCTGTGCAGAAACTTTTTATTTTGTAGTAGTCCCATTTGTCGAGTCTCTCCCCTATCTGTTGTGCCCCTGGGACTCTATTCAGGAAGTTCCTTCCTGTGCCTATAAGTTCCAGCGTCTTTCCTACTCTGTCCTTCAGTAGTTTCAAGGATTCAGGTCTGATCAAACATATACTTTTGAGCATGTTCATTAATTAAAGTTCATGTCATTCCATACTTATAAACAGAATCAAAAAGAGAAATTGGATTTAAATCTTTTATGAAGTCTATAAAATCTAGTGAAGTGCCAGACTTTGAAGTCAGGCCCCACTTTACCACGTGAACCCCACTTTACCACGTGAACCTGAGATAAGCAGGCCCTGCGAGCAGACCCAGGACAAGCCCATTCGGGCCCAGTCGGTCTACCGCTGGGAATGCTTAACTCTAACCACCCCTAGAATTGAACCCTGAGCCAATCAGATTTGTACCTGTATCCTAATCTTGCTTGCTTGAACATCTGATTGTTGTAACTTTGTTTTTTGCCTTTATAAGCCCTTATAAGCCCTGTATAATCACAGCTCGAGGCTCCCTCCTAATTTCCGCTGTGTTGGTGGGTAGGACGAGGCCCGAGTTGCAGCTCGCTTAAATAAAGCCTTGCCTTGCTTTTGCATTTTGGAATGTCTGAGTCTCGGTGGTCTTCTTGGTGGTGGTTTCGCGACTTAGCACAACACTAGGATTGGAAGTTTTCTCATGTTTTAAACCTACATTTTTTGAAGAATCTGTATTTTACTCAATCATCTGTGGACCAGTTAAGTTTAAAATAAACACCTATAGAAGAAAGGGAAATAGCCTGACAGTCAAGATGGTTTCATAGTCATCTTTTTAAAATTTAATTTGTGTATACAATTTGTAAGTTCAAGCAACTCTACCCCTGCATACTGTGAGAACTCAGGGAAATGTCACTTTTATAGTGGGATATCACATGAATGTCTTAAAGAAATTCTGCTCAGTTACTCATCTTACCAGCTGTAAAGTATCTGTGTGTGTCTCTCTCTATATTCACTGATGGACGCTTCATACATAGCCCTCTACTCCAGCCTCCACTCCCAGCCTCCACACCTAGTAAACCTTTGTTTTTCCCCAGGAATCTTCAGGATCTCTTGTGATGGCTTATTCTAATTGTAAATTTATG
The DNA here is from genome assembly GCF_023159225.1 of Perognathus longimembris pacificus. NCBI lineage: Eukaryota > Metazoa > Chordata > Mammalia > Rodentia > Heteromyidae > Perognathus > Perognathus longimembris. The sequence goes on from NC_063184.1 coordinate 10,095,666, forward strand.
GTAGTGACCATCTTCCGAATATACTCTCTCATTCACTTTTGCATTATCCATTCCAAAGAAGTCTATTTTGGGGTCTCAATCCTGATTTTGTTTCACATTCATTCTTTTTATAAGAAAGTCTGTTTTTTTTCTCTCAAATTTTTATTATCAAACTGACGTACAGAGAGGTTACAGTATCATACGTTGGGCATTGGATACATTTAAGAAAGTCTGTTTTTGTTCTTTGTGAATCAAGTTGTTCCTTTAATGTTGCATGCCCATTCTAAAATTACAGCATTGTGTCTTTCAATGTGAGAATATCCAAACTAATAAAACTAAAGATGAACTTCTGTAAGGATTCCTGAATCCTGCACACCAAAACTTTCATTCTAAGGTCAGAAAGGGAAGGACCATTGAACTGTAGAGTTGTTTAAATATCAAACTTCATGAGGAAGGTAAAACTATTGCTCAGAGAGCATGAAAGCCTATCCTATGAAATGCAAAGTTTATATGCTTATGATTTGTGTGTGTGTGTGTGTGTGTGTGTGTGTGTGTGTGTGTGTGTGTACAGCAAAGTACAGGACATGTAATAGCTGTAATAGGGAGGCCAGATCTGCCCAGTGCCATCATTAACTGTGGAGGGACTTCAGGTTGACTCCAGCTCAGATAAGAGCAGAAGCCAACTCCATCTCCACTAAGCCCTCTCCCACCCTATTCAGGGAAGCTCCCCTTTACTATGTTAAGTTATGTAGATTGACTACCTGAGGCCTGGGAGCTTCAAGGGAACCTGCTATGAGTAGGCTTAAAATGATAGGTTAGTTCAAATAGATAGGATAGGTTAGTTCAAATAGATATTATGAGACAGACTGTAACTCTATTGGCCACCTGCGTGCAGCCTAGCATGCTCTGTAAGTGTTGTATCTTCATTGGTCACCTGCATGTGACAAGTTTGTCTGTGATGTTTGCCTTATAACCAGGCTGAAAGGCCACACGGACAGGCGGTCCCAGCTCCGGGCTGCACAGGTATACACGGTTCCAGCTCCCGAGTCTGGGCCCTGATCCTGCACATGTGGTAGGCAGTTTCAGCTCCCGAGTCTGGGCTGCGACCAAGGCCGGTCAGTTCACTTTTTGTTCACTTTTTACTTCCCCAAGAAATCTGTCTTTTTGTCATCTTATAGCTGGAGACTGTGTGGTGGACTCTTGGGGGAACCAGGAATCCCCTCCTTTGGGGGGACCCCGTTTCATTGTAGCGAACCCCCACTCTTCAATAGCCTCTGGTTTCATTCTCCATAACTTTCTCAGAGGTATGGAAGTAGCCACAACATATTATGGAAAGGACCCTGGCAGATTTTGAATTTCCTTTTTGAATCACATTTCATTTGGTCTATTGTGGCATGATCATTCTTGGTTTTGGGTCTTGGAATCACTGTAAACAATTCTTGGACTCCTTTCATAACAGTCTTTAAAAAAAATTGGCTGTACTACAAATTCAATTCAAGGCCTTTCACTTGCTAGACAGGCCCTTTCTACTTCCTTAGCCATACCTTCAACCCCTTTATTGCTTTATTTTTCAAATAACGTCTTACATTTATGCCTAGGCCAATCTGGAACTCAATCTTCTTATTTATGCTTCCTGCATGACTGGGACAACAGGTATGAGCTACTGAACCCATTTTTTTTCCCATTAGTTGAGAAGGAGGTTCTCTGGAACTTTTGGCTTGTGCTGGCCTCAAGTCATATCCCTTCTGATCTCTACCTCCCAAGTAGTTAGGATTAATGGTGAGGGCCACTTTGCCAATTCAGAAATGGCCTCTCACCCTTGTTCTGCTTTTATAAGCTGAGTGGGCAGGATAGAATCCTAGTTCTGCCAGTTCTGTACTTTCTGAACTTTATGACTGGGATAGATTATAAAGTTCATTTGTAGGAAGACTTAACTTTTGAAGTGGAGGATCGTTAAGTCAGATACATTCCTAAGTCTACATTTTCTGCCAAAAGAAGATAATGAGCAAAATAACTTCCCCTTAGTTTAATGTTCACTCCTCCAACTATTTAATCCATTAATGACACTCAGGAAAGTCAGGTTTCTTTTCTTTTTTTTTAATAGCTGAATGACATAATGTGAAAAAATTGAAATGATCAGGAACATGGCAGGAATATTACAGAAAACAATGCAGACAAATCAGGTCTCTTAATTTCAATTTTTTCCCCTTTTCTTGGAAGTAATTATTGAAGTTTGGGAGTGAATCTAGCATTAGCTCAGCTCTGAGAGTGCTAGGTAGAAGAATACCTGAGTTCAGCAAAGAAGGAAAGGAGATAATATATATAAAACACTATATTAATACTATAAAGAATGTGTGAGTGTGTGCATAGAAAGTATGGTGGCCAGCACAGGGAAAATATTCTACAAATGTTGACTGGATATTTTTTTATTTGCTTGAACTTTAAACAGGAGCTGTCTCTGTGTCACAGAGCCATTTCCTATTCAATGTGACCTACCAAGCTTCCTCCACCCTAAGGCATGTCCATTGATCTGTTTGCAGCTTTTTCACACCAGCATCCCATTAGGCCCCATAAGCCCTCAATACTCAGGAATGTTATTAGCTATTTGGACATTTAAGCTCATACAGTTGATGCATTCATATTTCTGAAAATGTCTTCTGAAGGTGACCATCACACCTCAGATCAATCGTCAGGGCTGCAGGGAAAGACAGAAGCAGAGAGAAAGCCAATATTTCATCAGATGTGGTCTAGGGATCTCATAGGAACCTTAGCAAAGAGAAAAGATTCAAACTAATTAGCCCAAGTAAACCTAGATTAATGTTTTATTTTTATTGAAAGATAATTGCATGTTACATAGAAAGGGTGAGGGTGCTGGCGGCTCCTGCCAGCATCCCCAGCTCCTGCAGAGGCTGAGTGCCAGGAGATTAGAGGCCAATCCATGCACAACAGTTCCAGAGACCCTACCCAAATAATAACCAGCAGAAAAACAGGTTTGGGTATGGCTAAAGTGGTAGAGTGCAAGCAAAAGGCCCCGAATTCAAACCCCAGTATGGGGGTGGGGTGTAGGAAGGGGGAAAAATAGTATCTCAGTGACTCCTGGGCAATGATTGTCTCTTTTTTAGAGGTAATGTAAATCCATTTCCTGCCTCTAAGCAGTGCTTTAAAACAGTACAATTCCAGTAAAAATAGGTGTATTTTCCCCAAGGAAGACAAGCTTACAAAGGTTTTATAAAAATGAGAGGGAAGAGGGTATGGAGAGGCAAAAAGGGAATAGGAAAAAAAAAAAAGGAAAAGGTAATGTGGGATAGGAAGGGGAAGGGAGGCTAAGGTGGGGCAGGAGAAGGGAAAGAAAGGCAGGGGAGGGCTGGGGAGGGAGGAAAGGGCAAGGGAGGGGTGGGAAGGGAAGGAAAGGGTGAAAAGGAAAGGGTGGGAAGGGAAGGGAAGGCAATCTCTGCAGATCACAGGAGAGGCCATGATTTCTTCTGTGTAATGATGCCTACCAACTTCGTGGTTGTGAAATGTGTAATTCCTCTTCCTGTCCACATTCTCCACCGGAGAAGCCTGTGGTAAATTTCTAGAGAGGAAACCAGAAGCCAGCACTTTTCATGTCTTAGGAAGAAGTGTAAGTCAGGGTAAAAAAGACAAACAACTACAAAAGCAGTACTTGCAAAACTGTTTGGTGAAAGTGAACTGAACACCTCAGGTGGGGAAAGGGAAATGGGGAGGAGAGAGGGGGGTATGAGGGACAAGGCAACAAACAGTACAAGAAATGTATCCAATGCCTAATGTATGAAACTGTAACCTCTCTGTACATCAGTTTGATAATAAAAATTAAAAAGAAAAACAGTCCACCTGTTGGTAGAAGAAAGTCAACCATACAATTTATACTGTGACGGTGAAAGAAAGAAAGAAAGAAAGAAAGAAAGAAAGAAAGAGAGAGAGAGAAAGAAAGAAAGAAAGAAAGAAAGAAAGAAAGAAAGAAAGAAAGAAAGAAAGAAAGAAAGAAAGGAAGGAAGGAAGGAAGGAAGGAAGGAAAGGAAAGAGGAGGGAGGGAGGGAAGGAGGAAGGAAGGAGGGAAGGAAGGAAGGGAGGGAGGGAGGGAGGGAGGAAGGAAGGAAGGAAGGAAGGAAGGAAGGAAGGAAGGAAGGAAGGAAGGAAGGAAGGAAGGAAGGAAAAGGATCAGGAGAAGACAAGGTTATAGTGGAAGGGAGACTGATAGTAAACTGCAGAAGATGAGTAAAGAATGTGGCATGCGCTTTGCTGATTTTCTCGCTCTTCTCAAGGCATCCAGAAGTTTGCCGAAGTTCCAGAACAGGCCAGACGACCCCCGCCCCCCCCCCCCCCCCCACACACACACCGCGTTCCTAGGCAGCGCAGCCTCCTCCTCTTTCCTTCTCACCCCTCTGTCCCTGCTGGATCTTGGGATGAAGGAAGGCGGCAGAGGCGACACGGGGTGTGGGTAGCTGTGCCCTGGAGCTGTTCCCCGAGTGGGTCGTGAGGCTCGGACGGTGTGCTGCCTCTCTTCCCTCATCCACGCCAAAGTCAAGACTAAGCCTGCGGCCAGCCTCCCTCCCGCGTCCGGGGCACAGAGGCTGCGAGAGCCGGGCTGTGATTCACCGGCGGGAAGCGAGGGAGGAGGCGCGCGAACTCCAGAGCCAGAACTCAGTAAGTTGGCCCAGCATAGGCGCCTAGCCTGCAGCGCCGGGGCGGTGGTGCACGGCCTCGTGGGCTCGGCGCGGACTGGGGGACCTGGCCTGGGATCCCCATGTGCTTCAACCCCGCTAGGGGACAAAGAATCGCGGCCGGCCACTCTGCCGAGAAAGAGGAGACCCTCCATAGCGGGGGTCCAGGAAGCGGCTGCGCCGCCCGGAGAGGGCTTGGAGCCCGGTGAACGCCCAGGAGAGCGTCTGCCCCCCGCGGGTAGGTGATCGGGCAGCGGCAAGCGGGGTTCCGGGCTGTGTGGCCGCGGGGAGGAGCGCCCCACGCCGCGAGCCGCTTCCGGAGCGGTCCAGGTGTTGGCACCCCTGGCCCCGGCGCTCCGGGCGCGCGCCCCGCATCACTGCCCGCGGTGACTCTGGGTTTGCTTGATTTCCTTTTCCTTTCTCCCCGGAGAACTTTTGGATGGAGATAGCAACTTTTTGGTTTTCAATGGAAACAGCTCGTGGGAAGCGAGAGAAAGAAAAAGTGAAAGCAGACAGCCGAGCCGCTTCTGCTGATTTCGCCACCTCGGATGCTTTTCGCCGGCACTTCTAGAAGCCTGGCGTGGCGGGGCTGGCTGGGCGCGGGGAGGCGGCCCGGATTCCTTTCCAGGTGGAGACCGCCCCCTCCCCTCCTGCTTCTGGACCAGCCCTTCGCATGCACGCAAGTGTGCGCGGGCGCAAGTGCAGAGTGCGAGGTTCTGCGCGGGGCGTCGCTGCCAGCACCCGAATAAATGGCCCCCAGGGGCTGCGTGGGGCCTCCACCTCCGCCACCTGGGAGGGCCTGGGTCTGGCCCGGGAAGGTGTTAGCTATGGGTGCCCTAGCTGGCTTCTGGGTGCTCAGCCTCCTCACCTATGGATACCTGTCCTGGGGCCAGGGCTTAGAAGAGGAGGAAGAAGGGGCCTTGCGAGCTCAAGCCGGAGAGGGCCTGGAGCCCCACACCCCGGCCACCTCCCAGCCCCACATCATTTTCATCTTGGCGGATGATCAGGGATTTCGGGATGTGGGTTACCACGGATCGGAGATCAAGACGCCCACTCTGGACAAGCTGGCTGCCGAAGGAGTTAAACTGGAGAACTACTATGTCCAGCCCATTTGTACACCATCCAGGAGTCAATTTATTACTGGAAAGTAAGCGTTCCTACTTTATTTTCATTCCTCAGACAAAAGGCATTTAAGATTAGCTCTTAATTTGAGAGTAACTGAAAGTATGGTGAACAGTTGAATGAATGCATTAATGAATGAATGATGTATTGCATGGAATGATGGTATAAAAATGGATTGCCCGTCAACAATTTTGCCAATCTAATTACTCCTCTAGCAGTTTTGTTTTGCTTATACTGTGAGCCAGTTGTAAGCTTTTGAATAAGGTCAGGACAAGTATTGTTAATTCACCAACCAGAGAACGGAAAACACCTTTCTTTCCCATCTCAAAATTATTCTGATCCTTGAGCATGCTCATATTTTTGTTTCTAATGTCATGTTAGAAATTACACTCATCATCACTGATTAAAACATAAATAAGTAGCCAGGTACCCATGGCTCATGCCTATTATCCTTAAGATTCTGAGATCAGAGGAACCCTATTTGAAGCCAGCCATCCTGCCCAGGAAAGTTTGTGATGATCTTACCTCCAACTGACTCCCACAAAGCTTGAAATATATCTGTGGCTCAAGTGTAGAACACTAGCCTTGAACAAAAGGAGTTAAGGGAGACAGCACCCATGTCCTGAGTTCAAGTCCCAGTATCAGCACACATACACACACACACACACACACATACACACACACACACCAAAATGACTAAATCTAGAATTAAATGACCAAAGCAACAAGTCATCACAGACAGAAAAGTGGCCACAAAAACAAATAGTAGCTAATGTAAAATATGACCATGTGGATCTTTGGCGAGCGATTTTTTTTGTGGTATAACTAATGAGGCCATATATTTAATTAAGAAAGTAGTTCTCAGAGTGCAAACTTCATCGCAAGCTCCCCCCCCCACTTTTTTTTGCATGTCTGAAAAATGTCTGCATGATTAACATGATTTAGATTATTTGGATGGTTATCTGTTTTTTAAATTATAGTCTCTTTGCTTATTAGATGTTCCTATGTCTTTATAGTTTAAACCATTCGATCAAAATATAGGTGGATGTGACTAGTTGTATTGTGCAAATACATACCGGCATGAGATAAAGCAGGACAGCCAAAGGTCAAGCTCCTCCTGGACTGAGACACAGGAGAAGCCTTGATAGGTTCACCCTAAGTATCTTGTGACTCCTTTACAGTACAGGGAGCCCTTGCTTCAGTGAAGTTGCTCTTGGAATTGGATTCTAGAAGAGTAGCCAGTATCCACTGGAAAAATAAAGACTACAGTCATTTGTAGGAATCTCTGCTTTGCAGAGACTTTTGCTTATAACAGAATTTCCACTGCCTAGCAAACTGTCAAAATTTAAAATCACTGCCAGAGAAAAGAAATATCTCTCCTTAGAAAGAGGATGGGGAAGGTTAGAGATTTCCCTGTCCCTTAGAGTCAAAGTAAAAGTTGACCATGTCATTGTAAAGTCAAGGGCATTTGCTATTCATGGAGGAGCAGAACGTTGGCTGAGAAACAAGAAATACATCTGGTGTCCTGAGCATCAAGTCGCTCCAGTGTGATCCTGACCACCTTTACACTTGGCTCACGATGGAAATATGTCATAAAGCAGTTTCAACTAACTTGCAGAAGTCCAATTTGCACAGATGGCCAGCAAGTAGTTGAAAAATATGTAATTGAATCATATGAACTTATCACACTGAAGTGTATGCTCAAAGCTTTTCACCCAGCAAGAAAATATACATCTTGTACTTAGATTTTGTCTTTTAGCCTTTTATTTGGAAACCTAATTAGGTGGAACAAAGTCTAAGCTGAAAAAAAATTCTCATTTTTCTCTGTGGTCAAAAGATGGTTCTTTTATGCTTTCAATGCGATTAAACATTTGATGAGAAAATTTCATTTCACTTCATTAGTAAAGTGTTCTATTCAATGAAAAGTTTTATAACTGCTTTGTAGGTAGAAAAGTTCAAATAGCTACTAGTATGGTTTGATTTAAACTTCTTGTAGTTCTCTGTTTAGGTAAACGCTGGAAATTTTTTTATGTAAAAGGAAAATGAGGGTCTTTTTTCATGCTGGTGATTTTTCTATTTAAAAGCCACTAATGTTTTAAGAAAAAAAATGCCTATTAATATTAGATATAAACTGAAACATAATAATGTTCAATGCAGTATATGCACGCTTACATAAACTCAAAATGTGTTACATATTTTAAACAATTTGCTTTAGCATGTGAAAGCTCTTAAAAAACATAAAAGCATCAATAAAACTGTAGTTGGAAAGGCTAGTTTGGGGGTTATTATTAATAACACAGGACCCGTGAATATGGTCACTTCCTCTACAAGAGTACATGCCTATGCTTCCTGTGGCCAGCTTTGGTAAGAACTTCCAAGTAGTTCCCAAAGTGATGCATTAAGTTCACACTACCATTATTTGTGAAAAACTCTGTCTTTACCAACATATGGTAATGTCTTTTCTCATTTTAGTCTTTCTAGGGGTTATGCACTGGCACACCATCTTGTTAAAATTTTCATTTCCTAAACACCTAGTGAAACTGAATGTTTCATAAGGATTGTTTATTGAGGTCTTTTCTTTGCCTATTTTCCTCTTTAAGGATTGTTTCCTCCTTTTTGATTAGTACTAATTACTTATATATTCTGTATCTTTGTCAGAAATGTGTATCACAGGGCTGGGGATATGGCCTAGTGGCAAGAGTGCTTGCCGTGTATACATGAGGCCCTGGGTTCAATTCCCCAGCACCACATATACAGAAAATGGCCAGAAGTGGCGCTGTGGCTCAAGTGGCAGAGTGCTAACCTTGAGCAAAAAGAAGCCAGGGACAGTGCTCAGGCCCTGAGTCCAAGCCCCAGGACTGGCCAAAAAATAAAAAATAAAAAAAAAATTTAAAAAAAGTCTACATGAAGATCAACAACCTTGAAAAAAAAAAGAAATATGTATTACAGATTTCTTCCAATCTGGCTTGCTTTATCACTCTCTTAGTAGTGGTTTTTGATGACTAGTTTTAATTTTACAGTAATCCAATTTCCATTCTTCTTTTTATGTCCCATTTAAGATATTCATGCCAACATTGTGGTGAATATATATTTCCCCAAGTGTTTTATTACTTTATTTTTTTATATTTAGGTCTACAATTAATTTATTAGTTTTGGTCTGTTGTAAATCAGAATTCAGGATGATTTTTTTCCATTGTGTGTGCACACTGCTACTAAAACAACAATGCCATATTGTCTACCATATTGTCAACTTCTTTAGAAATTGGGTGAATGGACTCTTGGTCTGCTCTTGGACTCCATTGTTTCATACTCTATCCTTATGCCAACATCGTATTTTCTTACTATAGCTTCATAGTAAATATTGATATTTAGCGAGAGTCTACCTGTTTGTTCCTCAAAATTTCCTTGGTTATTCTATACCAATTTGCTCACAATAATAGGAAAGGAAAGGAAGAATACATGGAAGATGCAAATAGACTGGGTGAGCTGATTGGAGGAACATGACATAGTTCTCTTTTGAATTATTCTACTTTGTGAGTAATACAAACATGAGATCACCAGCTTAGAATGAGAATATGGAGATGTAAAAGATATCAAGTGGAAAAAGTGGGAAATGTGGGTGCTTGTTTCTTATTCCTGAAATCTTACCTACTCAGAAGCCTAATATCTGAGGATGGTAGTTCAAAGTCACCCCAGGCAGAAATTTCCATGAGACTTATCTCCAATTAACAGGTTAAAAAAAACCCAAACAAACAAAAACAAAAAACAGCAAGCAAAAGTGACAGGCACTGAGTTCAAGCCCTAATACCAGCACTTGAATCAGATAAAACATAGAGAAATGAATTAGTTTCTTAGTCTTAAGTGGGTTTTCATACATACACACTCTATGTCTTAGCTAAGCCAGTACTAAAACAGAATAAAATTTGATCGAAAACACCAAGCCATCTATAATGTTACTTTTATATGTCTCTGCTTTTCATCAGCTTATCATCTGCATGTTTAGCAGTTCATCCCTGTGAAAGTGGATAGCACAAATAAAACTCTGGTCCAAAAGTAAAGAAAAAATAATAGTATGAAATGAATCTGGGGTAGAAGGAACAGACAAGATGGGGAGACTGATGGGAAGGGTGATTCTGATCAGGAAGCAAGGAACACTCAAATGAACATGTTGAATTGTAACCCCCTTATGCAACCATTTGAGGTTCAGAAAGAAAATGTTTTTCTAGGGCTGGGAATATGGCCTAGTGGCAATAGTGTTTGCCTCGTATACATGAAGCCCTGGGTTTGATTCCTCAGCACCACATATTTAGAAAAGGCCAGAAGTGGTGCTGTGGCTCAAGTGGCAGAATGCTAGCCTTGAGCAAAAAGAAGCCAGGGACAGTGCTCAGGCCCTGAGTCCAAGCCCCAGGACTGGCAAAAAGAAAAAAAGAAAGTGTTTTTCTAGGGGAGTGAGAAAGTGAACAGAATAAAGAAATGCAGGAAAGATGCTGAGAAATAATTAAAACCTACTGTCTAGAGATTTGAGCTCATACATTTTTCAGACATAGTCATCGTTGGTTAATGTTTCTCCTGCCATGCTGAGTTGCTTGGGCACAATGAAGCCTAGTGGAAGGGGTGGGTTTAGGTCAGTCTGATCATTTCCCAGATGAGTAGAATGGTGGATCAGATAGATAGACTATGAGTGTGACAAGACAAAAAGGAAGAGAGAGTATGTGTGTGTATGTACGTGCGTGCGTGTGAGTTAATGCATGTGTGCGTGTGCGTGTGTTGTGTGTATACACGTGCATGTGTGTGTGTTGTTCTGGGGGCAACAGACTGGCTCCCTTCATGGGGTTGTGGTTGGGTGGGGGAGAGAAAACAGTGAATTTGGAAAGCTGAAAAGATAGCTGATAGCAATTAGGTGAGCTTAAGTCCAACATTTTGTTAAGTCCTTTAAGGTGAGGTAGAGGAAAGCATCTTTGAGAATGATGCAAGATATTAGGACAAGGTGATCGGGGAATCATTTCTGTGGGGTGGAAGCCCCCACTGCAAAGTAGCAGTAAAGAGGAAAGTAATCCATACTGAGATTGTCAATGAATGAACGACTAGGAGAGGAGCCTGCAATTCGGGAATTCAGTCTTGAGATACAGAGAAGCCACATTTTAAGAGGTTGAATCAGGAATCTTTATTGGAAATCAAGTGGCTGCAGGTGGATACATGTCCCCAAGGAACTTGCAGCTTCAAATACACTTAACATTGTTAGAAAACTAAGCCATGAGGATAGTAAAGAAAGGAAAAAGTAGAAAAACAATCTCAACAATCCTGATCAACTCTAATGGAAAGATGAGGAGGGACGCCATAGTGACATGAGGAAAGTCAAGAGACACAAGGCATGGTGCAAAATGTCAGCTGAGCTGGTAAGAGCCTAAATAAGGTCATGGTCCGGGGGCAGAGTCACAGGGAGCTCAAGGGTCTCAAGAATTCATGGCACAGGACTGGCAGGACCAGTAACCTATGGTCCAAGTCTCTGCCCCAGCCTCTAGAAACTCAGGCATGCTAATCACTTCAGGGGGCCGGGGGGCAGGGAGGGCTTCACCTTTGTCCACCAAGAAGGCAAGATGGCGCCAGTTATACCCAATTCCCTATCACCCATCATGTTGCCAAGATGACACCAGTTAGATGCAATATCCTTGTTTCAAAGGAATCCAAGAGGAAAAATACCAAATCTATCTGATTGCTTTACTTTTTTACAGCAACTGAGTTTTCAGAGGGAGTCAGTAGTGAAACTGTGTAGAAATGCCAGTGAGGAACCAAGCAGACACTACTCTCACCTCCAGACTCTATGACAACTGGGGTGTGTATAAAAGCCCCCCCCCACCCTGCACACACACACACACACACACACACACACACACACACACACACAAATGATGAATATGGCAGCAATAGCCAACAACCAAGGAGAGCAAAATGGTAGAGGAAAGAGATGAAGTCAAAGGAGATTTTCTAAATATCAGACTTTCAAGAACAGAAAGCTTGTTGGAAATGGTTGGGGAGCGAGCATAGGAGTGCTGAAAGTGAGTAGAGAACATGGAAACAAAGTTTAGAATGGGAATGGAAAAAGTTTTTTGGGATGGTGAAGATGTAAATAAATAGTGTGGAAGGCATAGGTTTATTGCCTAGAAGCTCTTTCAGGAAATAGAAAGGAGTTGATGTTTTTATGTTCACCTTTCTCTGGAGCTTGATTGAGTCAGGCTTCCCACAATCCATCCTGCAGCTGATGTAGCCACACTGTGTGCAGCCAGGGGTGCAGTCAGAAGCTCCAGGGGCATAGCGTGGTCCAGGAAGATAAAGATGCAGATAGTACTTCTGTGTTCTGCAGAGCATTGCCAAGGCATAGAAATATGAATGCCCATCATTTACAACTGTGCTATTGAGGAAAACCCTGAAACAGAAAGTGAATTCTTTGGCCCTCTGTCACAGAAGACTCAGGAGTGCCTAGAGCAGTTGCCCTGTACATTTTATGAGCATTTCAGCTTAGAGTCTAAGCTACTTGCTTTATTGAAGGCCTGGTTTTAAGTTGTATTCTATACCCAAATGGTACTCAGTAAGTATCAGTTGCTGATACACAGAAGAGCTTACTCGTCACCTTCACAAATACTTGGAGAAATGTAAACGTTTATGGTAAGATGTTCAGAAGAATAAGAATTTCTTTCAAGCCTTACTTTTCTTTTGGAAAACAAATGCAACAAATGAAAACGTGGTGGGAGGAGTTTTAAAACCCCACAGAGGGGGCTGGGGAGATAGCCTAGTGGCAAGAGTGCCTGCCTCGGATACACGAGGCCCTAGGTTCGATTCCCCAGCACCACATATACAGAAAACGGCCAGAAGCGGCGCTGTGGCTCAAGTGGCAGAGTGCTAGCCTTGAGCGGGAAGAAGCCAGGGACAGTGCTCAGGCCCTGAGTCCAAGCCCCAGGACTGGCCCCCCCCCCAAAAAAAAAAACCCCACAGAGGCCTGGAATGCCTCAATAGTTAAAACCCTTGGCCTATTCTTGTTTAATCTTGTGAGCTTTCTAGTAAGAAAATCATGGTCAAATAAACACTGAGCATACCTTGATGATCAAAGTAATTACTTTGAAACAAGTCTTTCTTAAAAGACATCCTTTGATGTGAATCTCTATTCAGGTAGTATTCAGTCCCTTCATAGAGGTTCTGCAAGGGGAAATTCATTCAGATCAAGAGGCCATGCAGACCTGGTTTCCTTCGGTGACCCTTGACAGAGCTGAAAGATGGGAGGACTCCTGCTTTTCATGTAGGGCAACGTATGAAAGCTGCTTTGATTTCAAAGTTCAGTTTCATTCTGTTCTTTCCCCTCTCTATGGCAATGTTCTAGAAATAATCTTTAATCTTTTTCTGTCTTGAGATGTGGTATCATTAGTGTGTTTAAAATGTTCTTTTATTTGTTGTAGATATCAACAATTCCCAGTTGTGTTCGTTACCTCACAGAGGTAACTATTCTCTTTTGTTGTACTGATATCATCAACAACAAAATGTTTCTGCCCTTTCTCTTCTAATCTACCCCATATATTTGCTTTATTAAAGTCCGATTCTCATTATATCATCTCTTTCAGCAGAATACCTTTGGTTCCTCATCAGCTACCAAAAATAGGTAAAGAAATTAATTTTTTTTGAGTCCTTAATGCTCCTCTTGAACATTTCATGGTTACATCCACCCAGAAGGTACAATAAATTTATCATTTTAAAAATATTAACAAAAGATGAAACAAACACACGTCCTATTTTTCTGGATGGTGAATTAAAAGTGTTAGAGCAGGTAGGTGTTGGTGGTTCACACCTATAATCCTTGCTATTCATGAGGCTGAACGGCTGAAATCTGATGATGATTGTGGTTCAAAGACAACCTCAGCAGAAATGTTCTTGAGACTCTTCTCTACAAATAACTTCCAAAACGCTAGAAACGGCGCTCTAGCACAAGTGGTAGAGTAGTAGCCTTGAGTAAAAAAAGCTCAGGGGCCCAGAGTGCAAGCTCCAGGATTGGTACACACACACACACACACACACACACACACACACACACACACAAACACACGTAAATTCCTAAGCTGCAGAGCATATATCTGTACCCTAACTTACCCTCATTGTTTCCATCACAGAATCTGGCCTCACACTTAAATTCTAAGTTCTCATCCAGTCCTCAAACAGTCTTGTAAGTTTCTTTGAGGTTTCCACATGAGAGAAAGAGGCGGCTTGCAATTTCTTTTTTCTTGTTTTTCATTATAAATAGTTTCACAAAAGGGGTTTCAATTCAACAAGCCAGATAATGAGTAAAAGGCATTTTGATCAATGTTACCCCTTTCAACATTCTCCCCGTCTTTTCCAATCACCCCCAGACCCTCAAGATATGTAGTTCAACTTTTACGTATCTACACTGAATACAATGGCTATATTTACCCCCTCACAGTTTTTTGAGCAAATTGTGCCATCCCTTTTCCTTTGTACATTAAAGAATTCCTATCCTTTCTCTCTTTGCCCACATGCTAGCACCTCACTAAGACTGAGTGAAAATACCACATTTCTCATACAGATTTCCACGATACCTCAGCCAGAAATACTTTATCTTAAATATAATCTCCCATAATTCCTACTATATCTGTCTTTCTAGACAGGATTTTCCACTCTTTCACATATATTACTGGGTTTTTTACCTCCCTTGCAGGTCGGCTGAGGAGCAAGATTCTGATTAATAACCTCCATAAATCTAGCAGCACCCAGTGCAATTCTCCCTAGTAATAAGTACTAAGCAAAAGTGTGAAGAGTGAATGAATAAAGTGATGAATAAGAGACTATTTATTTTCCACTGGTCGACAATGGAATGGAGCAAAAATAGCATAAGATTTTTTTAAATTTCTATGTTGTCAAAGTGATGTACAGAGGGGTTACAGTTTCATACGTAAGGCAGTGTAAGTACATTTCTTATCCATCTTGTTACCTCCTCCCTCATTCCCTCCCCACCATGCCTATCCCCATCCTCACTACCCTCCCCCCATGAGATGTACAGTTGGTTTACAGCATATAGTTTTGTAAGTATTAGTGTAAGATTGTATAGTGAAGAAATCTAAATTGCATTTGTGCATGAACAAGACACTTAATTTCTTTTCTGAAACATGTACTGTTTTTATCAGCTGAGAAATAGTGATATTACTAGTATTTCCAAATTCCAAAGCAATTCTCTGGAACAATTAAAGTAATATATATGCAAATACTTAGAGAAACTTTGCATGTTCTATAACTAACCTTAATTATTTTAAGCCTGGAGCTACATCTCCAAGACTTTTAATCATGCACAAATCTTAAAATCAGTTGGCTATTGGTCAGTTTTTCCAAGTTTTCCATGAGGTAAAGCCATCTCTCTTCTTCAATTTCAGTGACAATAAACAGTTAACAATTAAACCCCTATGGCTTTTAATTTTACTGTATTTTATTTGGCAGTTTTTTACATAGGATACTGGTGGTTCTGAGATTTCCCTGCAGTGCATTAGGGGATATTTTTAAGTTTCTGCCTGTGTAGATTGTTTCAGTCCTTGGTTGTCATGCTTGCAGAGCCTGCCAGTGATGATAAAAATGCAATGCTGAGTGAAAGAGTTGAAAAGAGAGGAATGGAAAAGTAAGCAATGACTTTGAATTTCCTCAATTGCTAATTTTATAAGTATAGATGTATATATGTCTGTATGAATGAGTGCAGGTATGCATGAATATGTATATGCATGTATGGATGCTTGTATTATAGTCCATTGAGTCCAGGACCTTGCACGTATGTGGCAAATATTCCAACACTTGAGCCATACTTCCTAGCTCTATCATTAATCTGAAACATTTCATTGATTGACCTTAAAGAATCTCGCTCAGCTTTGAATGCCAGTTCACCCCAGAGACCACCATGCAGTAGGTTCAAACTGGGTTTTGAATTAGTACATTGTTCTAAGCGTCTTAGGTAGAGGGCTTTATGAGCTCATAACCTCCTAAATAATTATAGTGCCTGCAACATCTATGAATGTACACTGCACAGAGGATCCAAGTGAAACTTCTACAACACCATTCACATCTTGCCACTCTACTACTTAACATTTTTGGCAGCTCCCATTTCCTCTACAGCCCAGTTCCTATGCATGCACTATAGAGGCCTACAAAATACTGCCTTTGATAAAGTCCTCATGCAGTCTCCCAACACTTCTCCATTTATCCAGTCTTTGGATGATTACTGTCAAAAATGCTTGCACTTTCTCAGGGAATTATTTTCCTTTACTCTGATTCCTTCTAGAACATTCTTTAGCCTTCTCTGGGAAAATCCCCTGCATTCTGCAGTCCCTCTGCCACACTCTTCTCCTCTATCTTTTCCTTATCGTTCTCTTACTCTAAAGCAGGCAGAATTGAGTCCATTGTTTTTGTTTGTTTGTTTCTATGGCCTCTTCTGCATACCTAAATTTTAATTTTATATTACATTATAACCATTGATTTCTTTCAGGTATAGAACATGTGCATTAAATTATAAACTCTTTACAGAGGCTAGTTAAAAAAATAGAGAGAGGCTGAGCATGAGGAGTTAGCATCTGCGATTCCAGCACATATGAAGATGAGACAGGAAGATAATAAGTTCATGACTAGTTTGGACTGTATAACAAAACCCCATTTCTCTGTATGCACAGGCCCCTGGTTTTCCTAGAGAACAGTGTTAAATGCAAGGAACTTGGGTAATGCCAAGCTTATATCTTGATCGGAACTTCAGATTTCTCCTAGGAAAGTGTCAAGGGTAATTACAATCTTAACTTTGTTGGCTTCATGAGGGAGGACTAAGAGCAGTTGTATGTACTTAGCACAGGGTACACTGTATAGAAGGTTAGGTAATCTTGATCATGTCAGTTGTCTGTACAATGAACAAATTTAAGTGATCCTATGAATACCTAATATTTACTGATAATTAGACTCTCAAATAGGTAATTAATGATTTTGGTGGATGAACTGATAAAGATATGAGCGATAAAAAATTCAGAAATATTTGAAGTGTGTTATGGTTGACATACTTGATTCATCTTGAACTTCAAATCTATCATGCTTTTATCAACAGGTACAATTAAAATTTGAAAAGAATGCTTTGATTTAAAACTTGTGAACAAGCCAGATACTGCTTGCTCAGGCAGGTAATCCTAGCTACTTAGGAGGCTCAAATTTGAGGACTGTGGTTTAAGGCCATCCTGGGTAAGAAAGTCTGTGAGATTCTTATCACCAATAAACCACTCACTGGAAATTAAACTGTTACTCAAGTGGTAGAGTGCTAGCCTTGAGCAAATGATGCTGCCCAAATTGGGCAGGAATATGAAGAGTTCTTATCAGAATTATGACCAGAAGATCATGGTAATGTGCTCATGATCATATATATATGTATATATATAACATATATATAACATATATAACATGAATATATGACATAAATATATAATACATATACTGTAAGGTTTTCCAGAAAGGAAACCCGCCACATGGTTCAGGCAGAAAGGAGTTTATTGGGGGGAAAGTGAACTGCCAGCCTACACTAGATGGAGGCATGGGGAGACAGAGGGGAAGGAAGAAGGGAAAAAGAGAGAAAAGAGAAAGAGAGAAAAGGAAAGAGAACAAGGAGTGTGTTGAGCTGGATTATATAGGAAAAGGTGGGAGATATGGCCAAGTGGATTGCATCTGACCTCAGAGAAGGAGGAGGGAACTGCCGCCAGGTGTGCCAATTACCCAGGCAACTCAGGTACTGGAAACAGACTTAAACAGGTGGGAGGTATCTGTATGGAGCCCTTCTCTGGGGTGTACCTTACACATACAATACATATTCATGTACTATATATATGCTATATATAGCATAGATGGATTATATATGGTATACATATTATATATTATATGGATTCCAATATGGTATATAATAATAAAGTGGGCATATGAAGAATCTTTATCAGAAATTATGAACACATTGATGAACCTTCATGAAATGTGTATGTGTTTTGGTCTGTATATTTTACAAATTGGATATGTAAAGCATTCTTTTTTTTCTTCTTTATTGTCAAAGTGAAGTACAGAGGGGTTACAGTTTCATATATAAGGCAAGTACATTACTTATCCAACTTGTTACCTCCTCCCTCATTTTCCACCATCTCTCCCCTCCCCAGCTCTGCCCCCACCATGAGTTGTATGGTTGGTTTACACCAGTAAAGCATTATTATCAGGAACTCTAAGCTTGCTCAAGAGCCTTCACATGTTTGTCTTTTTCTATGAAGTAATTCATCACATAAAACTATTATATACAACTTCCTCATTTATTCAAATGGCCATTGACTTCTCATTGGTGTGCTGCCTTCCTCCAAAGTACTATTGAAAATAGCAACAAGGAAGGAAGGAAGGAAGGAAGGAAGGAAGGAAGGAAGGAAGGAAGGAAGGAAGGAAGGAAGGAAGGAAGGGAGAGAGAGAGGGGGAGAGGAGGAGAGAGGGAGGGAGGAAGGGAGGGAGGGAGAGAAGAAGGGAGGGAGGGAGGGAGGGAGGAAGGAAGGGAGGAAGGGAGGGAGGGAGGAAGGAAGGAAGGAAGGAAGGAAGGAAGGAAGGAAGGAAGGAAGGAAGGAAGGCTTGCACATTAATGATACCAACTTTATGAACCAAAATTGACTTCTATGTTTTCTGCCTTCTTTCCAGTGCATGGTTGAATCATTCAAGAACATATACCTTCCCAGCTGCTCACGATGTCATTCCTGCAATTTTACCTTTATCTTCTTCCTTACTGATTTTTTATCTCTACCTTAGGTTAACTAAAGTAAAAACACCAATAGGAAAAATATACATTTAAAAAAATCTACAAATTCATGTTCAAACTGGCTTTTCTATATAAGATTTGGAGATGGGAATAAGTTCCTGTTCTTTGTTTGCCTCACACATAAAGATGACATTATTTGTTTACTTTCCAACACTTTGACCAATAGCCATACTATACTTTCTATAAAATGTCTTAGTCTTTTATTATTATTAATATCCTAAATATTCAACAAATGTAGGTCCACATAAGCTATTTGAGATATATTTTCAGTTCTCTTTGTTATGCTTTGAAGTAAGTTACCTAGTTCTTACAAAATACTTTGCTTATCATGGCTTGGGAATATTTTAATAATTTCTCCTACAAATTGCTACCAAAAAACTTAATATTTAAGCATTTAAATGTAAGCAGTATGTAAGAAGCACATAGAAAATGTTAAAACATTATTCATCTTGTCCCCACCCTAGAAATTTTATTGCAGAAAGCTTAGGGTGGAGCTTGAGATTTTTACATTTTCAATAAACTCCCTGGAGATGGTGAAGTTGTTGGTGTGAGCACCTCCCTGGTGTAACACTGCAGTTCTCCAAAGCTGGGTGTTGTTTTTTCCCCCCATTTCTGTCTTTTATTTCACATTGCCATTTATTTAACACCGGCTGTATGCATATAACCCTTTAATTAAGTGCCAAGCCAAGTAGCTAGTCAGTTGGTTCATGTGCTTTTGCCTCACATACTCTGCAAGTAAAGGCTTGTTTTAGGCTTAGATCTGTCTCTTAGAAAACACATGGTCTCAGTTAAAAGTGCCTCTGTTCTCCAATAAGATGAGTAATAAAAGAATCCCATTTTAGGTAAAGTAATTGGTTCAAGAGCAAAGAGCAATGGAATTTCTGAGAACTAAATCATGAAATTAAAGTTAAATCATGAAATTAAAGTTAGTAGAGACATTGGGGATGTTGCACTTTTTGAAACCGCATATGGTGATGCCAACTTGAACAAAAATGGGTAGTTAGGTTGGAGTCTTGTTTGAATTGCTGTAAGCTCTGACTTTGATCTTTATCATTGTTGGCTTCATCACACACACACACACACACACACACATTATGTGTAAATTACTTTTCTTTCTTTTCTTTTTTGGTTGTCTTGGGACTTGAACTAAGGGCCTGGGTATTGTCTCTGGGCCACTGGTGTTCAAGGCTAGCACTCTACAACTTGAGCCACTTCCAGCTTTTTCTGAGTAGTTTATTGGAGACAGGATTCAGGACTTTCCCTGCCCAAGGTGGCTTTGAACCATGATCCTTAGATCTCAGCCTCCTGAGCAGCTAGGTGCTGCCAGCAACCGGCTTGTAAATTCCTTTTTCTCATCACTCTGACACAATATCTTATATGAATAGCTTAAAGGTGTAAGGATTTATATGGGCTCATTGTTTCACAGATGTCTGTCTTTGGTCCTTGGTTCTATAGACTCTGTCCAAGATCAGGCAAAAACTCATGGCATTGGGCACCAGTAATGGAGAAGGTTGTTATTTAGTGCTAGAGAAGCAGCAAAGACAGAAAGACAGGAAGGGACAAGGCAACAAACAGTACAAGAAATGTATCCAATGCCCAACGTATGATACTGTAACCTCTCTGTACATCAGTTTGATAATAAAAATTTGAGAAAAAAAAAAAAGAAAGACAGGAAGGAACCAATGATCAGATAGCATCAAAGACCCTCCCTTAGTGATGTAATTCCTTCACACTAAGTCCAAGTTCCTCAAGTTTCTTTACAAAATATCACCACCCACTGGATACTAAGGGTTTTTTAAAGTGCACTTTTAAATTGTTGTTATAAAGGTGATATACAGAGAGGGTGCACTTATAAGTCGGATAAAGAGAACATTTCTTTTTGAACAGTGTCTCCCTTTTCCTCACTCTCGTTTTCCCCTCCCATCCACACCCATAAGTTGTAGAATTCATTATTAACATAGTGAGTACCACTGCTGCATTTGTTCACACTTTGTCTCTCCATTTTCATGCCCACTTACATTCCCAAAGACATATAAAAGAACAAACAAGACAAAAAGAACAAAAACAAAAACAACAACAAAGAAAAAAATACCTCTTGTTTCCATTTGTTGGAAATCATTTAATGATCAGATACATCTTGCATATGTGACTCTCTCCTAAGACTATCCTCTATTGGTCTCATTCTATGTGAATGCCTAGAAACTTGTATAATTTATCATATCCCAGTGTATTTTTTTTTTACCACGCAGTGTGTTTACTTGTAGATTAATGGGCACATTCTAGTTTACTACAGATGAAGGAAACCATACAACCTGTGTTTCTCTAGGTCTGCCTTACTTCACTTAATATAATTTTTCCCGAAGCTTTCTATGTTTTTATGCATAGTACAATATCATTCTTTCTAGAAGATGAGTAGAATTCCATTGTGTATCTATACCACATTTTCTTGATCACTTCCTCCACTGAGGGGCATCTGAGCTGATTCCCTATCTTGGCTAAGGTAAACAATGAATGTGGTTGTAATCTACAGCCACACCACTCTGAACACACCCAATCTTGTCTGATCTCAGAAGCTAAGCAGGTCAGGCCTGGTTGATACTTGGATGGCATACTATGTTTTAATATATGAGCCTTGTAGGGAATATTTTGTATCCTGATCATAATATATAATAATATCCTAAATCATTATAACCATCTGAATTTGTTTGCAAATTCACTGCTATTAAGTAATTACCTTTAAAAGAAAGCTGGATCAATTAGATTGGTGATCAGGTATTTGCTACAGTATTTCACTGAATCAAGAATAGAAAAGTTGGAGCAGAGTATCACAAGGCCCAATAGCTATACCCTTATGAACACATAAGATGATGCTAAGTGAAATGAACTCCATGTTATGGAGACAATTGTTATATCACAGTTGTAACTACTTTCAACATCCCATGTGTATATGTAGCTTCTATTATTGATGATGTTCTTGTATCACTTTCCTGTGGTTGTACCTACACTATCTCTGTAATCTTATCTGAGTATATTGGAAACCGTGTATACTGGTATTGAATGCAGGAAATTGAAAGGGAATACCAAATTTGAGAGACACAGGGTAAAAAAAGACAAACAACTACAAAAGCAATACTTGCAAAACTGGTGTAAGTGAACTGAACACCTCGGGGGGTGGGGGAAGGGAAAGGGGGAGGAGGGTGGGGGTATGAGGGACAAGGTAACAAACAGTACAAGAAATGTATCCAATGCCTAAGGTATGAAACTGTAACCTCTCTGTACATCAGTTTGATAATAAAAATTTGAAAAAAAAAAAAAAAGAATAGAAAAGTTGGGCTGGGAATATGGCCTAGTGGCAAGAGTGCTTGCCTCCTACACATGAAGCTCTCAGTTCGATTCCCCAGCACCACATATATGGAAAACGGCCAGAAGGGGCGCTGTGGCTCAGGTGGCAGAGTGCTAGCATTGAGCGGGAAGAAGCCAGGGATGGTGCTCAGGCCCTGAGTCCAAGGCTCGGGACTGGCCAAAAAAAAAAAAAAAAAAAAAAAGAATAGAAAAGTTTATATTTCTTTTCCTTTCTAACATGCTTCTGAATTGTTCCAGTTTTCAAAACAACCAAAAATGTTTACTGAAAAGCAGAGTATTTTGAGGCCAACATTGTGGCCTTATGTATTCCTCAACATAAACTTATAAGACTTAGGAGTATTATTATTTCTCAGTTTTATAAAGGATAAAACTTCCATGCTGAACATATATTCTTAGACTCTCATTATTAAGTAGATTGTCTTAAACTTCTATAAATGAGAAGACTGCATTGATTACATGTGTAAACCCTTATGGAACTTTTTGTTATTGGTTAATGGTTTCAGAACTAATAACTCTGTATTTAGTTGGTATACATATATATGTATATATATGCATACATATATATATGTATAGCAATGCTTAGCTCTCAATACACACACACACACACAAAATCTACAAAAATCCCTGTTCTTCTCATGATGTTTGTAATCTAGTAGACAAAGACATAAGTAAAATATATGATATTCTAAGAATTACAGTCTCCATGAAGGACGAGAGCAGAAAGGGAATGTGGAGACCTAGAGGTTGAGAGGGTACTGTTACAGATGATAGAGGAAGCCCTATGAACCAAGACAAGAGAAGACACCCTTGTGTTTAGCTGATTTCAGCAGAAACAACAGTAAATGCAGTCACCAAGAGAGAAGAATCTCTGATGTGGTAAACTATCATAGGCCAGCCTAGAGATGCTGGATTAGAGCGGGGTCAACAGAGGCCTTGAGCACTCACTAGAGCACTGTTCTACCACTTGAGCCACACCTCCAGTTCCAACTTTTTGCCGACTAACTCAAGACTTTCAAAGCTTTATCTACATGGGCTGGCTTAGAACTGTGACCCCCAAATCTCAGTCTTCTGAGTAGCCAGGATGATAACCTTTGATCTATCAGTGACTGCCTGACAAGATATAATTTTTTTTAAGATAACCACAGTAGGTAAGTCAGAACATCTGCAATGAAGTTGTGGTACTTGCTAATATTTCAAAAGAAGACACCTCAATACAGGTAGATGCTGAAGAGGGCTACATGGCACCCTCACTTATCCACTTCAGGCTGTCAAGTATAAACTATCCTTCTTTTCCACACATCTAGTTCCTCCAGTGAGGAAAGGGTACAATCAAGAAGAAGCAACGTGTAAACTTTCTGCTTCTATCCAATGAAAATGCTGCTACTCAGATTATTGATTATTTTGAACATCAAATATTCACATGCATGGCAGGGTGCACACACACACTTATTTCTCTCTCTCAGAGCCACATCACAGCAGAAACTCGTGATAGAGTATTTGGTGGCTCGTTCCACATTTGCATTTTTTGAATTATGACTTTTAGGGATTTACTTCTGGCAAGATTTCTTAAAAAATTGACGCAGACCCTTGTGTTTCTCATTTTTAAATGGCTAAAAATATATTGCCTGATTTTATTTTTAGAAAACAGTCCTTTACTTAAAGAGAAAAAAAAAAAAGAAAAACGTTTCCACATGGTAATTTCTCCTTTGTTCTCCAGAAACAAAGCATTTACTCAATAGTTCATAGTCCACCCTGAGAAAGTTGTATTAACTTCTATCTCCTGCTATTGTTTTCCAGGCCAAAGAGTTGACAGGTGCACAGACACTAAAAACATTTTATTGCAATGAATGTTGCTTTCAGTGAGTTTACCGTAGTTACCACATCCAGTTTTGTTTTAAAATCTATATCCAATATCCATAAAATAAAACGTTAGCCAGAAATTCCTTTGCTTGAACTTTAAGGACTAGAGTCTGAAATGTCTTTATTTATTCATTTAATGTGTGTGTGTGTGTGTGCGCGCGCGCATGTATGTGCTGGTTCTGGGGCTTGAACTCAATTGGGGTTTGATGCTCTCCCTAGCCTTTTTTTTTTTTTGCGCAAGGATAGCTCCACTTCTGGCTTTTTGGTAGTTAATTGAAGCGAAGAGTCTAATGGACTTTCTTTCCTGAGCTGACTTTGAACTGTGACCCTCAGATCTTAGTCTCCTGAATAGCTAGAATTACAGGCATGAGTCACCAGTGCCTGGCAAAACTCCCAATTTCTTTCTGACAGAATGCTGAATCTTTCACAGAAAGAAACCTTTACAATTCCAAGTCCTTCCACTAAGTACTCTTGCTTGTAATCTGAGTGTGAAACTTCAAACAGCCATGTTGTCTCATCACGCAAATGTTATTTCACTTGCCATGTGAGGAATCTGTCCTCCAGGCTTTTCCAGCCCCATGTGTCAGGCTTTCCTGAAATCTAAGTGGGAATTACACTTTTCTCCCATACTTAGTTTTGACCTAGATGGGCTGGCAAGTCTGCACACATTTGTCTGCCATAGGTAAATTGGCTTATTTCCTTCTTGGACTTGAAAGTTTTTCTGTGATTTACAAAGTCTTTCTTTTCACCGTAGAACTTCTCATTGACAGCAAAACCGCAGGACATAAAACAGATGAAAAGTAGAGTTGTCAGAAATTTCCAACAGCCATTCTCTCCCAGCAAGGTAAACTTGGAACATTTTCATCCAAGCTTCAGAGCTCTCTTCAACGCCACTGTCTGATATCCCCTATCTGATTTAATTCGGCAAGCAACTTGTAACTAATATAATCATATCCAAGAAATAGCTCCAAAGAACAAAATTAAAACAATGACTCAGCAACAGTAATAACAAAGACTATCAATCTCTTAAAACACTTACAAGAAATGATTTTCAATAAATACTGATTTATTTTTATATTTATAATTTAATCAATTATTTTTATTTATATATGTACTTGTATTAATATATTTATTAATTTATTAAATATGATTTATTTTAAAGGAAATTTATTTCAGAGATGAGGCAGTTCAATGACACTGTAATAAAATTTAAAAAATGGAAGTGGAGGCTGGGAATATGGCCTAGTGGCAAGAGTGCTCAACTCATATACATGAAACCCTGGGTTCGATTTCTCAGCACCACATATATAGAAAATGGCCAGAGTGGCGCTGTGGCTGAAGTGGCAGAGTGCTAGCCTTGAGCAAAAAAAAGTCAGGGACAGTGCTCAGGCCCTGAGTCCAAGGCCCAGGACTGGCAAAAAAATAAAATGAAAAAAATAAAAAAAAGAAAAAAAAATGGAAGTGGACACAAAATCCAGGGTTCAAGAGGGGAAAGTAATGAAGAAACAGCAAGGTTAAGAAGGTAAGTGAAGTGAGCCAGACCCAAAGAAACATGGACTCTATGGTCTCCCTTATAGGGAATAATTAGAACAGGTTTAGGCAAGTCACAGCAGAGGATCACAAGAGCCCAATAGCTATACCCTTATGAACACATAAGATGATGCTAAGTGAAATGAACTCCGGGTTATGGAAAAGATTGTTATATCACAGTTGTAACTACTTTCAACGTGCTATGTGTAACTGTAGCTTCAATTAATGATGATCTTCTTGTATCACCCTCCTGTGGTTGTACCTACACTATCTCTGTGTCTTATCTGAGTATATTGGAAACCGTGTATACTGGTGTTAGAACTAGGAAATTGAAAGGGAATACCAAATTCAAGAGACACAGGGTAAAAAAAGACAAACAACTACAAAAGCAGTACTTGCAAAACTGTTTGGTGTAAATTAACTGAACAACTCATGGTGGGGGAAGGGAAAGGGGGAGAGGGGAGTGGGAACCAGGGATGAGATAACAGTACAAAAAAATGTATCCAATGCCTAATGTATGAAACTAACCTCCCTGTAATTCAGTTTGATAATAAAAAAAAAGAAGGTTGAGACAATTTGTACAAGTAACCAGCTTCCAGATTTTTCTCTTATCAAATCCCATTCCAATTGCTTGGTGGAGGAGAAAGTGTGGAAGGAAATAATTATTCAAGAATTAAAATTTAGATAAACTATGATATAACACAACCATAAAATATGCTCTCCATTGGTATACATTTTATGAAATGTCTATTACAAATAAGTGCTTCTGCTTTCACCATTTCAGTATGGCCTTAGTCTTTCCTTGATGTATCAAGACCAATTTTCTAACTAGATATCCTGAGACCAATACAAATCTACTGAGATGAGATGTGAGAGAGAATAAAAATTGCAAAATAATGATAATAGAAGAGAAATGAAAACATTACCTAACACCCCAATAAACATAGACTCATGACAAAGAAGAGAAAGCTAGAAGACTTTCAAAAAGAAAAAAATTAAAAAGTTGCTTGGGTGGATGTAGTCACATTAATCAGACTGCAAGGCAGAGAATATTCTAGACTGAAACTCTGGCATTTGGCTTCATATTTTCATTCCATCTTTCAGAGAAACAAAATGCCAGTTGCTAATATGCCCCAGTATAAACACAATCTGATGAAACAGTTATTCCCATGTTGGCTGTCATTGCCAAATGGCCTGCAAAAGAAAATCATGGTAAATTAACATGAAGTGAAACACAGCAGCTGTCAGTAAAATTTTTATTTAAATGCCACAAATGTTCACTGCAGTCACCTTAAGTTTAAAGAAAAAAAGGATCACTTTCTCCAGATAAATATTGTCCATTCAAAAAAATGAGATATGAATATAGAAAGTACTGTTTTTCTACTACCCCCGTAGTCTTGGAATGGCAAAATTGTTTACATTTACCTATGTCCCTAAAGTGCAAATATCTTAAGTGTTTCAAAAGAGCTTTATTGCTCTGACTCATATTTGGCCAGATGATTCAAAATATTAGGGAATTGAGTCACTGAGTCAGAGGAGTCTGCTGTTGAGCCATTAAACAAGAAGATCTTTGAAAGGAAATGTCATGCATACTTAGCAGCAAAGCATTAATGAGAGTAAACAGAAAGGATTTCTCCCCACAGTATGATATTGGATTATTAGGTTCACTTTGTGTGAGCCATTCAGGAAAGTAGCCATAGCAATACTAGGCATATCACGACTATAAAGAAACACTCTGTTCAAAAAGACACAGTCATTGTAAAGGTTTTCTTCATCTGTGTGTGTGTGTGTGTGTGTGTGTGCGTGTGTGTGTGTGTGTGATTGCCCTTTCGACAGGAAAGGTTTGGGTTTTTTGTCTTTTTCCACTCCTAAAACACAAATGGCTTTGATTTTGAAGATTTGCTAAAAGGCTGGCAAAGCTGCCATGGAGTGGGCAGTCAACCCTGTATGAGGGGCTTGGCCTTGGAACAAAGGAAAGAGAAAATACATCAGCTATTAAGAAGTCAGGGCTGGGGATATAGCCTAGTGGCAAGAGTGCCTGCCTCAGATACACGAGGCCCTAGGTTCGATTCCCCAGCACCACATATACAGAAAACGGCCAGAAGCGGCGCTGTGGCTCAAGTGGCAGAGTGCTAGCCTTGAGCGGGAAGAAGCCAGGGACGGTGCTCGGGCCCTGAGTCCAAGGCCCAGGACTGGCCAAAAAAAAAAGAAGTTAGCAGGTTCAAAGGTGTGTAGGTATGCGTGAAGGCAGAGCAGTAGGTGTAGGAGAATCAGTGACAAGTAAGAAATGGAAAAAAAGCTGGGTGCCCATGGCTCATGCCTGTAATCCTCGCTATTTGGGAGGGTGAGATCTGATGATCGTGGACCAGCCCAGGGAATAAGTCTGTGAGACTCTTATCTCCACTAAATTACCAGAAAGACTGGAAGTGAAGCCATGGCTGAAGTGATAGGGTGCCTAGTTTTGACCAAAAGAGGTTCAGGGAAAACACCCAGTCCCTGAGTTCAAGCTCTGGGACTGGCACCGAATGAATGAATGAATAAATAAATAAAACGGATGGAAGAGGAGAAATAACAATGTATCATATCAACCTCTTCTTAGAGTATTTGGAATTTTACTTATCCTTGAAGATCCAAGCCCACCCATGTCTTTCTCTAATCCTCTATGCTGCAATTCTGTTATATGTGCATGTATATATATGTAACAGCTAAGGACAAATTATGCAAGTTAATCATTATAGAAAAGAATATGGCCAATCCATAATGTACTATCAAAACTAAGGATTTGAAGACTGACTCCAAGAGGGATCTGCTTGGGGGTAAATATAGAACAGATATAAAAATAACTAGCAGATTCATTTATTTTCTACATATAGAGGCAAACATGAGACCACATTCTGACTTTAACCATATAACAATAGTAGTAATGTGCTATTGCTTGTATACCTAAGTTTTAACACTATGTTTCTCTTCCTCTCTTCTCCATTAGACTGGATTGGGTTTGCTATGATTTTTTTTTTTTAATAAAAGCACTCAACAAAGTGCTTGGGTTTTCTTCTCCTTTTTAGTAGACTGCTTTCCTTGGTTACAGTTGGGTCAGGAGAAGTGGTGTTCAGCTTTCTGGTATGTTTGGAGGGATAGAGTCAGAGGAAATGCAGTGGTAACAGTTAGAAAGCATCACTAATTAGATTCCAGGCAAACTGATGCTTCATTTTGTTAGGTTTACCATATGCCGCCTTATAGTTTCTTTCAAAGGTCCCCCAAACCACATGCAAAGTCAAAAGGATGTTCTACACTTGTGTATGTCACTCAACATGAGGCTGCTTCTCATGAGCACCTTACTTAGCGTGGAATGCAAAATAACAAGCACTAAATCTTAACTCAGTAGACACTTCTCCAGACAGGATGGCTCAACGTCTGTCAGCTTGCCTGCTTTATAATTTATTCATAAAAGTTGCAAGATTGCCACTACATCATAAAGTTAAAAGAGGTATTAGGAAAAAAAAACCTTGTGGATGAAATTGGAGCTTGCTTTTCATAAACACGAGTTGTGCAGTGGTGACTTTACTCCTTTTTTTCTTTTTGTCCTCAACAACAGAAGATGACTTGGAATTGCTGGGTTGGATTTTTCCATGTCTTATCCTGAAAAGGTGGAGTTAGATTTAAAATTTCTCACTGCTCAGTGGAATCAGATGCTACATTAGTTGGACAAGAACAACTTTTAAGATCTATTCCCAGGTCTCAATTACTTAATCATTCTGCTTACTTTTTTACATTTATGAGATGTATTATGATTATTAACTTTGCAAACTTATGTATGTCTCTTTATATTTCTTATGAAAGATATCTCGCTGACATAAACTTTAAAAATGAAAAAATCCTTATTGTTGAAGCATGATAAGAGAAATGTTCATCTTTAATTACAAAAAGAAATCTTGAGGGCTAGAAATATGGCCTCATGATAGAGTGCTTGCCTCATATACATGAAGCCCTGGTTTCAATTCCTTAGCACCACATACAAAACGCCAGAAGTGGCACTGTGGCTCAAATGGTAGAGTGCTAGCCTTGAGGAAAAAAGAAGCCAGAGACAGTGCTCAGGCCCTGAGTCCTAGTCCCAGCACTGGCCAAAAAAAAAAAAAAAAAAAAAAAGAAGAAGAAATCTGGATTGTTGAAGCATAATATTCAGAAGAAGTGACCATTTAGTGCTGAGAACAAAGGACCATCCACCTGTAACCACCCAGTTTATCAGACTTTACAATGAGTTTCTATTGTTCTGGATTTACTATACAATGAGGTATTCCCAATGACTTCCTCTCAAATCTAGCCTTAGCTGAAAACATATCATGTGACGAACTACCCACAATTATCATGTGGTCTACTCTAAACTAAATGCATTCTCTAATCATGAATGCATACATGATTCAATAGGGTCATTTTGCCTGATTCCCAACCATTGAGAAATGGCCTATTGACATTAGTCTCTCAGCCATTTTTCCTCAATTGAGTCACCAAATTGTCATTCCCAGTCACACATCTCACAGTATCTAAAAAAGAGTAGTCTGTTGTTGAGACTCAGATAGTCATAACACTGGTTGTTGTGGTAGAAAAGACCCTCCAGAAAGTGACAACAGATTGTTGTCTCACCCCTCCTGCAAGTGCCTCGACTATCTGTATTTATACCATTGTTTCGTAGAACTCTTCTTTTTCATGCTTCTATGTTCTTCCCAAACCATTCCTTTTGAAGTGTCTTTTACCCATTTCTGATCCAGTATATAATCTGATTTCTGCTTTAGAACTCAAATCAAATAATAATTCTTCATTTTATTCCTGAAGATAAATTTCTCATTTTCAATTTTTTTTTTCTTAAAATTTTTTTTTATAGTGCTAAAGATCAAATCCAGTATAGAAGAGCTCTCCCATGACACTGCACACCCAGATCTCATGACTTTTGCCAGCACTGACTATTCTATTCCTCATTGTACTTTGAGGTGTTCAGCGGCCTTATAAAGGTGCCCAAATATCTGGTAGTATATTATGTAAGGCAAACAGTATTTACTAAGTGAACTTATTCTCATTATTTTTAATATCTTAGATCTCTGTTTCCTGTTCTTCCTATTAATATTGATGAATAATCAATTCTTTCATGTTCTCAGAAAAGCCTATTTTAAATGAACATTATAAGAAGGAGAGGGTTGCTTACTATAATGAATAATTTGAATCCTAATTTATCCACAAAGCAGTCTTTATCTCACTTGCTTTCAGATTAATTACAATTGCTGTTCTCTCCAATATATTTTACCTTTAAAGAAAAAACTTACACCTACAATTCAATAAAATTTTAACCTTTCAAATGCTGATTTCAAAAATCATCACAGAAGTGTGCCCGCAGCATGTGCCTGCAAATCCTAGCTACTTCGGAGGCTGAACTATTATGATCAAGGATCAAAGCAAACTCAAGTAGACAAAGATTTTTGAGAAATACTTATCTCTAATTAAACATGAAAAATCTAGAAATGGAGGTGTGGCTCAAGTCTTTGAGTGCCAGCCTTGAGCAATAAACCAAAGGAATAACATTTATGTCCTGAGCTCAAGTCCAGTGTCAGCACAAAACAAGAAACTGTTGTTATATTTTAATGCATGTGTATTAACTTGCCCTATCTGCTACTGATCCAGAGGTGGTTAATAAATGAAGCTCAACATATACTTCATTATAGTTTGAATTATATCTAGATCTATCTAATTAGCTATTAAACTATTTCAAGCCAGTTGGAAAGCTAAACATAAGAGTAAACCAAACAGCTACTCTTTGGGCAAAGTTGAGATGGTAGTTTTGAAAAACTATTCCTTTATCATTTATAAGTTACAAATCAAATAATTCCAGTTCATAAAACTACCTTGTTTTAACCAGTTCAGTCCTATTGCTTTTGCTTATTATAATTGGAAAGATTATTTGCCATATTTAGTTAATTTGCTTGCATTGATTAAAATCACTACACAAAAAAAGCAGAATTTGAAGTATCTACATTGTCTTCCCACAAGCAATCCAAATTATCTGAGAACAATTAGGGAATGCGTTTTATTTCTTCCAGCATCAGCTTTGGAAATAGTCCATTTGCTATATTGAGCTGGAGTTACAGGACAGATAAATGATCTCTAGGAGGTAATTTTCACAATCATCTTTTTAAAAGAAGAATTCCAGAGCTTTCCCTGATGTAAAATCATTTTCAGCTGCATAATGAGAAAAGTTCTCCCTCTCCGGCAATTTAAAATTCCAGTTAGTCTGCTTCTATTCCCCTTGTTACTACATGGAATTAGTACACTTAACCATAAACCATCATTTTCATGCCTTACAAATACTTTAATTTGTTCCTTATTTTTTATTTCTTTGAGCTTTTGATTTGGGGAGCTTTTATTCTCTTTAAGTCACAATTTGACTGCATACACAGACAGAGGCCAATGTGAAATATTAGCAATGCTCTGAAGCTTTTTTTTATAATCCTATGGATTACGTCTAGTTTTTTATAGCTTATACATAAAAAACTATCACACTTCAATAGTAAAATATTCTAAAATGTTAAGATGTGGTAAATTATTATTATTATGAAGATACTAAAGTATATTATGAAGATACAAAAGGAAATGAGGAGAAGAGGGAAGAGGAATTGCTACTTTTGGTGGTATTCATTTGTTTTTATTTGATTGGGTTGGGTTTTGGTGCTAGTACTGGGAATTGGACTTAAGGCCTTGAACTTATGCTTAGCTTTTGTGCTCAGGGCTGGTGTTCTACCACTTGATCTATATCTCCACTTTTGGATTTTTGCTTATAGACATTTTTGCCCAAGCTAGCTTTGAACCAGGATCCTCAGCAATCAGCCTTCTGTGCAGCTAAAATTACAGGTGTGAGCCATTGTGGCAGGACCTATTGTTTTGTAAATGTTATGCAGGGAAGGGAACTGGGAACAGGATGCATTTGGAACTGAAGGAAATGAAGAGCTAGCTAAGCATAAATTGTTCCAGGCTGAGAGCTCCTCCCTGACAAAGAGCCTGGGATTGGAGATATGCATAGGAAATGACTATCTCCAAAGAAATACAAGTGGCCAATAAATGCATAGAAAAAAAAAAGTTCAACTTCTTTAGTCACTAGAGAAAGGTAAATCAAACATACAGTGAGAATCGCTATCTGACGGGAAGAACCAAGTAACTGCTGATCTTGGGTGAGTTTGGCTGTCCTGAGATGCAAATAAGCTCAGCCCCTATGGAAATATTGATGGATATTCCTCAACACAGTAAAACTAGAACTTCCACATGAGGAGTCTGCTGTGCCATTCCTGTGTATGCACCCAAAGCTGTGAGCCATTGACCAGTGAAGATACCTCCACGCGCATGTTAATGGTGGCATCTTCACCTAGCCGCATATTGGGATTGGCCAGCTGCAGGTGGATAAGTGTGGCGTACATGCACCACAGCTGGTTATTTAGCTATGAAGAAGAATGAGATCAAGCCACTGGCATGAACCATAGATGGAAAGGAAGATCATACTAAGTGACAGAAGATTCTCACGAATATTGCATGCTTTCACTCAGATACAGAATCTAGATTTTTTTTTTTAATGACATTAGAACCAAGGTTATTTGGAAAGAAGAAGAGAGTTAGTGGGAGGTCAGAGAGTTGGACAAGAAATGGCAATGAGGGGGCAAATATGATCAAAGCCCTATTATTTTGATACAATTAATATGTGTTGATAAAAGACCGTGTAAAACAAGATTAATTAAAAATGAAATGCCTAAGGTTTTTACAGAAAATAAAGGAAAATAATAGTAGGTTCATGTGACCTGCCTACTTATAATATATACAACATACAGATACCAAGTCAAGACGTGAGTGCCTAAGGACTAGCAGCCCAAGGTCAGGAGCTACAGCATTACCCTATGTGTGACAGGGAGGGTCCTGTAAGCTTACCACACAGATGGGACATGGTCTACTTTATTTTCCACAAAGGATTTTTCTAGCTCTTAAAACCCCAAACTCTATGCACCAAGAGCTATTGTCTCTCAAGGAACATTAGGTGCCCCACACTTGGAGTGGAATTTGCTTTCTCATGACCACTGGGTTATGAAGATGCAGCAGGAACATCACATTTGGGATGCTGGGTGAAATCAAAATGGAAAGAGGGTGGAGATGATGACAGACAAGAGAAATAGAGTGGGAAGAGAGACAGAGCAAAGGCAGAATGGAGGGAAGGAGAGGAGGTGAAGGGGAGGAGGGGAGGGGGACAGTATAGGAGAGACACAGAAAAGAGAAGAATGGAGGGAATGAGGAGAATGGGGAGAGGGAAAATATGGTAGAGAGTAGAGGGAGATGAAATGAGAAGATAGAGGAGAAGAAGAAAAAGGGGAGGAGAGAATGGAGGAGAGGAAGGGAAGGACAGGAAGAGCAGGAGAGGGGAGCAGACTGGAAGGGAGGAGAGGAGATGGGAGGGAAGGGGAAAGTGGGGAGAGGAAAGGAACAAAAGCAGAGGTGAACAGGAAAATAGAGGAGAGAAAGAGAAGGGAGGAGAAAAGAAAAGAAGAAATGTGGAAGGGAGTAGAGCAAAGGAGGCCAGAAGGAGAGAAATCAGAGAGAGAGAAAAAAAGGGAGAGAGAGGGAGGGAGAGGGAAAGAGAGAGAGAGAGAGAGAGAGAGAGAGAGAGAGAGAGAGAGAGAGAGAGAGAGAGAGAGAGAGAGAGAGAGAGAGACTGTTGCTCATGCTTATTTCTGTTGACTGACAGAACGGTCAGCGCACGGGCCGAGGGCGCGTGGGGTCTTCCCGCAGCCACAGGTGCCGGGGAGGTCGCGCCATGGCCACCCTCAGGCCTGTCACCCACGTCATCTTCGACATGGACGGGCTGCTCCTGGACACCGAATCCCTCCAGACCCAAGTGTATCAGGAAATCTGCAAGAGCCACGGGAAGTTGTTCAGCTGGATGGTCAAGTCAAAGGTGATGGGGTCCCGGGCCGCGGACGCGGCGCAGACCATCATCGACCTCCTCAAGCTGCCGATGGCCAAGGAGGAGCTGGTGTTTGAGAGCCAGCAGAGGATGAGCGACCTGTGCCCCCAAATCCAGATGATGCCCGGGGCCGAGAATCTGGTCCGCCACCTGCACCAGCACCACATCCCCGTGGCCGTGGCCACCAGCTCGGGCGCCGAGTCCTTCGACAGGAAGACTGTCAGCCACAAGGAGTTATTTGGCTTGTTTCACCACATTGTGGTGGGAGATGACCCCGAGGTCCAGCAAGGCAAGCCAGCCCCGGACATTTTTCTCATCTGTGCCAAGAGATTCTCTCCCCCTGCCGCCCCAGAAAACTGCCTGGTTCTGGAAGATTCTCCCAATGGAGTGGAGGCAGCCCTGGCAGCTGGGATGCAGGTCATCATGGTTGCGGATGCGAACTTGGACCCAGAATTGACCAAAAAGGCCACGCTGGTGCTGAGCTCGCTCCAGGACATCCAGCCGGAGCTGCTTGGTCTGCCCGCCTTCCAGTGAGGCCTGGAGGCCTCATTGCTGGTGTGGGTCTCATCCTGGATCCACGCTGCGGAAGGAAAAGGACCAGCCCTCCCTTCTCCCCGGACTCAAGCCCTGTCTCATTCGATCGCGCTCTAGACAGCCTTTCTAAGTCACTCCGTATTGGCTTGGTTCACTCAAACGTTGGCAGGAGCCCCTGGACATCTGAAGAGAAACAGAGACAGCCCAGAACCTCTGTCTAGCTTTCCATCTGAATAACGAAGCGGACACCATTTAGGATAAAGAGGAATTCGCATGCATGACTCCGTGCATGCTCCCCTGCTCATGCACACACCTGTTCACCTGGTACGTGTGTGGGTGAATGCATAGGTGTACCTACCTGTGTCTAACGTCATGCTTCCCCAGGACAAAATGAACTTAGATGAGCAGAATATTGGCAGCTGGAAAATGTAAGCTACATTTGCACATGTACATTTGCTCTTTTGTATCTCCATCTCCATCTATACATGTACAAGTTATATATCGCTTCACCGCCTACAGTATTGATGTTCAATGAGCAACTAGGACGAATGATGGAAGTGGTAATTCTCTCTGCTCTGAAATCTGGGTGGAAATGCCTTGTCATAGATGACCCTGAAGGAATGCCCCTGAGTAGCTTTCAATTTGAATTTTTGTGTGTGTGACTTCAAGTATGTCTTTGGAAGTTTTCCTCATTGACTCGCTGAGCCAAAACATCAGCAGTGTTTGTCTGAACATGTCTGCAGCAAATGTTTTTTGGCTTTTTTTTGTTTTTAAATCTACTTGCTCATCTATGGTGGACAATGTTTTCTGTCTCAGGAAAAAATGATCTTGACGAACATGGACTTTCTACTTGTTGATATAAAAATAGACTTTGAATTGCTACTTGGTAAGACTGACAACCAAAGGAGTACTTTTTGCATAATTGGTCATCATGTCTTGGGCAGATTTATTCAGCCTCTGGAAATGGGTGCTAGTTTGCCAAAAAAAAAAAAAAAGTAAAATAAATAAACCGAGGCAAGGCATTAGAAATGCAGAGCAAAGAGCACTAGCTCCTTCTAAATTAACTCCAACTCCCTTCTAAGAGTTTCTGCCTTTTACTGTTGTTAAGCCATTTATCAGCTCTGTAAGTCACCGCAGAACCCATGCAGTAAAACATATGCGTGTCTGGTGGGATGTGTTAATGAATGCACCTAACTTTCACCAACTTTACCTCAGGTTAGAAAATTCAGCATTCCTGATAACCTGTGTTAGATTATAGCATCTTAATGGTTTCTTTTTAAAATTTTTTTATTGTAAAGGTAATGAACAGGGGGTTTATAGTTACATAAGTAAGGTAGTGGGCTGGGGATATGGCCTAGTGGCAGGAGTGCCTACCTCATATACATGAGGCCCTGGGTTCGATTCCCCAGCACCACATATACAGAAAATGGCCAGAAGTGGCGCTGTGGCTCAAGTGGCAGAGTGCTATGAGCAAAAAGAATCCAGGGACAGTGCTCAGGCCCTGAGTCCAAGCCCCAGTACTGGCCAAAAAAAATTTAAAAAAAGTAAGGTAGTGAGTATGTTTCTTTTTAAACACTGTTATCCCCTCCCTCAATTTTTCCCACTTACCACTCCCCTCCCCACAGTTGTAAAGTTCATTTCCAACATAGTGTCAAGTGAGTATCTTTGTTGCATTTGTTCATCCTTTGTCCTGCGGTTTCTGTGATTCCCATTCCCTTCCACAGGTCAGATAAGCTCATATATGAGACAAAGGGTACAGAAAAACCGAAAAATAGAAATAACTGCATGGAGAACATGATAAGAACTTCTTTTTTCCAATTCTTGGAGTTCATGTTGATTAATAGTTTCTTTACAAGTTAATTTAGTTAAAAATCTTTGTCAGTCATTGCTTAAAATATAACTTTTCTATATGTCTATGAGGTACTTGAACTCAAGGCCTCACACTATGGCTTTCCTTTTTTGCTCAAGACTGGGCTCAACTATGGAACTGCACTTCTACACACACACACACACACACACACACACACACACTTTTTATCTGTATGATAGATAGTTAGATAGATATAGACTGAGGGGGAAACAGTAGTGAGAGTTGTATTCTGCCATTTGAATCATTTTCCAGCCTGCTTCTTACTAGTTATTTTGAGATAGAGTTTCATAGACTTTTCTTTTCACATTGGCTTTGAACTGTGGTTTTCCAGATTTCAGCCTTTTTTGAATACCTAGAGTTATAGATGGGAGCCATCAGTACCCACTAAAAACAACATTCTTAATTGAACTACTCAGAACTTTATAAACTAACCCCTATTTCAACTATATATTTTTGTCATTTACCCCAAGTAAAAATGAACACACTTTTCTTTAAAAGCAAGAGTAAAAACTTGCCATTTAAAATCTGCCCTCCACTCTTCTTAAATATTTTCACAACAGAAGGATTTAAATCAAAACAGAGTGGGGGGAAGTGTGATCCCAACATGCTTAACCTGAGAACATTGCTATCTTGCAAGATGCATTACTAGAAGATGGGTTTATCTAATACATACATATATAATCATAATAAACATATCCTTCATCATTAGTTCAAAAAGTAGTGAGTACTAAGGTAGCTTCTTAGGCAAAGATACTCCAAATACATATGCTTTGAAGGTTTTTTTTTTTCCCCTTTGGTACCAGGTATCGAACCCAGAATGTTGCACCTGCTAGGCAAGCAATTTACTACTGAGCTGCATTGCAGCTCAACATACTTACTTTAAATCAGTGCTCTTCACTGTTGGGCATTGATGTGACTTGACAGCCCATATAGAAGGAGTACTAGTCAGTCCTTGTGTCCAGGGTTTGCTCTGCTTTTCATGGCTACAGTCAATCTAAACTACCAGCTTCAGCACATGGCAAAAAATAATTTTAGTTTTAAGTAGAATCAAACAAAAGCATTTGAATGAGTTTCAAGAACTTTTCCAGTATTACCTCATCATAGCATAGGGCTCAGAAATATGAGCTTCACAAAATATTAGCTCACCACTCCAATGGCTGGGAGACAACAAAAGGTAACATTTTTATGTCATAAAATTATATTAAGAACTAAAAGTTCAGAATTCTTATCTCTGCAACCTAGATTATATTTACACATTTTTTAAGAGAAAGCACATGATGGGAACTGCCATCCTAAATGTGGTATTAGACAGCTTCATTTGGCATCGAAAAAGGGTATTTGAAAGTATTACTTTGGGGTGAGGCGATTTTCACTAGATTTATTCTCCTAGCCTCAGCTATAGCCAGAGCGATAAATGTGAATTACAACCATGATAAAGGTTAAACAAAGCAACATATGGACTGATTCACCCTCTAGGATGCTAGTCAAACAGTATTTACTGAGTTCTGCCCATGTGAGTTTGGTGCTGGTGAATACCAGGCTGACACATCCTGATAGCTGAATAATAAAAATGATAGCATGGCTCCTGCAAGAAGGCATGGCTTTCTGAGTATTTCTCTTTCCCCTAGGCTCCTTGACGCCTCCTATGTCCTGTTTAATTATGTAGTCACTTATATTACCCTGAGTCCATATAGACTGAGCACCAAGAGAAGTCTGTTAACTGAGTTAAATAATAACAACCAAGCTGCCCATGCATTCTGGCAGATTTTGCTTAGAACTTGGAAGAGAGAAAAATGCATAATACATTGTGAAATCAGTGCAGGCCTTCCTCAGATTTTTGCAATGCATTGGATCTGCTGAAACTTGGACCTGTGGCTTTCATTTCTCTCTGACAATCACTGTCTGCTTTTTAGTTACCCCTCTGTACTCTCCTGACAGTATTAAAAGTGCCTCAGTCTCCTTTCCCTTAGATTTTTCCAATAATTAATGTTAATCCATCTGGCATGGGTTTGGCAGCAGATGCTGTATGCTCCCATATGTGAAAAAAAACGTAGTCAAGAAATTGAGAATAAAAAGAACATAGCTATGTTTACATAAAGGAAGAAGGAACAACTCAGGACAGATATGTATCCAGCGAATGGCAAAAGGAAAGATTCATTATTGTAGTAGAGCAAATTCAGCATTGCTTGTGGAAGGTTGCAGGCCTCTCGTTCCTAGGGCATAGATTGGCGATGTTCATGGATTTTTTAGAAACAACACTGCTTATCAAAGCCATGGCTCTGCTCTCAGCAAGTTGGATGCCAGATTGAGTGGAATTGAGCTGCAACATAAATCCTCACTTACTGGTAACATTTGTAGATTCATAAATGCCCTGGGAAACAGAGGAAATCTTTAACCTCCGGATAGTTGATGCAGTGAGAGTTAAAGGAGATGGATGGATGTAGGTTTGTAAAGTATATTTATTTAATCAGAAATGAAATAAGGGAAATAAGGGAATTTTAATCTCATAAAACAGAACATTCTGAATATTTTGCTTGACACAAAATTGAACATAGAATTTAGAGGTTAAAAATGTACTGCGAATAGGCAATATTTAGATGTGTACATATATCTATATATTAATATGTATATATACACATATATGCAATATTTAGCTATATTTAGATGTAAATATTTAGATTTATGCATGTATATATAACTACTTATATCTAAATATCATCATAAAACAAATTCAAACTGTGAACAGCAATGCAATATTACATATATATGCATATAACATGATATTTAGATATACGTGTATGTATATAGTTTCATTTCTTTTCTAGGTATTTGAAAATCCATATCCTTATATAAGTGAAAATTTAATTGAATATTATAAATCTTAGTTTGTAAATCTGATTAATTTCATCTGTTTTCCATCTGCCATGAAAAGTTTGTTGTTTACTTTTATGTGAGAGAAAGTGCTATGAAAACATTGTTTATTAACATCATGGAAAAATTTGACTTAATTGCAATGAATCTCTTCGAATGTTCCCAGTACTTCTAAAACTACTGTCATTCTGAATTCTTACACTATTGAAATCTTAAACTCTGAGTTCTTAAACAATTTTATTCAGAAAAGTCATGCATCTTCAATACAAGGAACCTCATTATTGCTTGAGATTTTTTTTGAATTACCTGGATTTTTTTTCAGAGCTCTTTGTTTTCACTCTTAAGTTGTGGGAAGGTCACCACTTTTAGCATTCTTTCATTAAGCCATCCTTTTCATTATCTGTCTACCTGAAATTAAACATGACTTTATCTCCTTTGAATATTTCCCCCATTCATTTTGAAATATTCATTTTTTTCATGCAGTTACTCTGGTGAAATTTATGGCTAATATTTGGCTCAAAGGCACAGATTCTATTTAATATTAGAATTGTTAAAGAATCTTCCTTCCACTGTTTCTATTAAGTACACAGAACTAAAGATAGCTGACTACAATGCTTACAGCATGTATGCTAACTTCAAGACTTTAAAGAGAAAGTTGAAGTCCTTGCCAGAATATTCTTTTTTACATCTTCTTTAAACATATCAGAAATCCAAATGGTGAGAGACAATGAAAACAGGTATCAGTGGCCAAAAAACAAACCCAAATGAGATGCATTATCTTTACATATGTTCTAAGAGGGAATGCCAGGTCTCAGAAGAGATTGGCTGTCACACTTTTCCCTTTCTGAGTTTTCCTATGGAATCTTGCCATTCCGAATGGAGAGTACTATTATCCTCTCTATCCAGATCTTAGCTCTCCCACTTAAATTTCTTAAGCCCTGTTTTTTCCATTAGTTATTTGTAGTATAACAATATTACTTTAAAAATGGATAGTTGCTTCATTGATAGACACATAGTAGATGCTCAAAACTTAAAAAAAAATATATAGCCAATGTTTATAGACCCTGTGCTCTTTTGATCTTAGCTTTGAATGTGGATTTCAATCATGACAGCCTGACTTCTCATATCAAGGCTTCTCATATCTGGCATTGGTAACAGACTTCCTAAAAATGTCACAGCATTGCTGTGTTGTTTAATTGAGTTCAGGCTGGCTGAAACACGTGGACATGGTAAAAGTCAATCAGGTTCTCTTGTGGTATAAACTGGGATCTAGGGAGGCCTGCATGTGCCTCTCTTACAGAAGACCTGCATGCTTTGAAGAATTGTCCTATTAGTCTATTGGGCAGTCAACCAAGCCAGTCCTATAACTTTCTCAGCCTTCTGTCGCCCTCTAGTGATTACTTTCAGCACTACCTCACCCAGGGTTACCCTGTACTGAAGCACTTGATTGGTTCCCTGGTTTGAAGGATTAGAACCATTAGCTTAATTTAGAGTGAATGAAATGATGTGCTTATTTTGGACATTAATATGTACGTGAAAATGTTTTTAAAGCAGTCATTGACAACTCATAGAAACAAGTCTATCATAATAATATGCATGACATCTCAATGTCGTGAAAAGACTACATACATTTGAAAAACAAGATTAGCCAATAAATTGATAAAGTGTGCTTATTTAAAAAATTCTTACTGAATTAACTGGTTGTTACTGAGTAAGTTACTAAAGGAATTGGTAATCATTAGGTTCCATCTTAGGTTGTATGAGAAGAAATCACATCCAAAAGATATTTAAATTTATTCTAGCATGCAGATATCAGGGAAAACTGAACATATACCCAATCCCAGTTTCAACAAGATTTGTAGCAAAGATAATGCTTTTAAATTAAAAAAATCAGACTCCTAAGGCTTTGCTCTCTATCAGTCCTTGACCTTCAAATCCCTTAGCACATAATTCAGTTAAAGACACTTATTTTCCCAAGCTAATAGAAAGAATAGCCAATACATTGCCTGACAAGAGCAAATAACTTTTAGACTTTAAATAATAGGAAGAATGAGGTAAAGCACTGATAAATGGGTAATTCTTGCCAGGCATAACGAGTGGCTCATGCCTATATCCCAGCAACTTAGAAGGATGATTGTGATTTGAAGTGAGCCTGAGCAAAATGTTTACAAGATTCCAACTCAATTAATTTATGGGAAGCATAAATATGAGGATTGTAGGCTAGATTAGAGTGGACCTTAGTTTAAAAAATAAGGTAATATTCTCCTATCATCATTTTCTTTCCTCTACTACCACTTAGCGATACTTCCCCAGATAGTTCACCTTTAATAGTTAGGACAGAATGCATTGAATGTATGTATGGAAACAGTACAATGAAACAAAACAGTTTAAAAGGAAGAAGCAACTAAGAAAGAATATGATGTCATGCATATGATCCGAGTATATTCATGTCATAAACAATGAGATTCCTTGGTGCAATTAATGTACACTGATTAACTTTTTAAAATATAAATAACTTTGACAGGCACCAGTGGCTCACACCTGTAATCCTAGCTACTCAGGAGGTTGAGATCTGAGGATTCAAGTTTCAAAGCCATCATGGGCAGAAAAACTCTGTGAGACTCTTTTACCTCTAATTAAGTCCCCTCTCCCCCAAAAATCTGGAAGTGGAGCTATAGCTCAAGTGGTAGAGCACCAGCTTTGAGCAAAAAAGCTTAGGGACAGTGCCCAGACCCTGAGATCAAACCTCAGGAGCAGCAATATTAATTAATTAATTTAATTTAATAGAGAAGCAGACACGACTCCAGAAGTAGAACTCCTGCCTAGAAATCCCTGGCCTCGGCCCCTAGTGCCATTATCAAATAAAAAGAAATGGGAAACTGTATACATTCACAAAATAAACTGACCTTCCTACAAATGGTGGACACCTGGCTTAAGAACAGCTTAGCTGGGAAGAAAATACCTTGGGTTTCATTTGCCTGCAGGTGCTTGGGCTAGTGTGTTGCTGTAGGAGAATTGGGGTGCTCCTGAATTGTCTGTTTTAGATCAGGGAACCTTGCAATCCCATTGAACTTAACACTGCTGAGACAACATCCATAACAGTATGATCAAGGTGCTGGATTTTAAGGGGACACTGACAATCTCAAAATATCTGCTAAGAGCATGATGTTAGGCTGAAATCTCATAATCATGGTAAACACAGCTCACATAGTGAGAAGAATTGTAATTTCTAAGGAAGTCACCATTATTCAGAGTTCCAGGCAAATAGAATTTAAGTGAATCCAAACAAATTATTGTCAATAAGTGAATGCTTTGGAAAAACAAGCTGTCTGGGTGAGTCCCTTATCTTCCAGGACTAGGAATATTCTATAACAGTCTGGAGGACGAGGTGAGAAGCATGGTTCTTTGTTCATTTGATGCTATTTATTTGTAGTACTGGGAATTGAACTCAAGGTTTTGTGCTTGCTCCACAAGTGACTGTGCCATTGAATCCTGCCCCAAGTTCTTTTGCTCTTTGTATTTTCTCAAAAAACAAAACAATGACAAAAAATCCCACGTTTTTGAATGGCTGGTTTTGGACTGTGATACTTCTCCTGTGGGAGACTGGCACAAGTTTCTTACAGAAATAGGATTATAAGCATGTGCCAACACACCTGGTCTGTCAAAATCTCATTGATGTTTTGTGGAGGCTGGCCTTGATCCACCTTCTTTTCTTCACTTATCATGTAATCAGGATTAAAAGCTTACCACAGTTCCTGTTTTCCTACATTTCTTTATAGCTTTCTGTTCCTGGATTCTAATGCATTTCTCTGTAACTTT
Organism: Perognathus longimembris pacificus; assembly: GCF_023159225.1. Classification (NCBI taxonomy): domain Eukaryota; kingdom Metazoa; phylum Chordata; class Mammalia; order Rodentia; family Heteromyidae; genus Perognathus; species Perognathus longimembris. Next base: position 10,139,120 of record NC_063184.1, read on the forward strand.
TAAGATTATTCTTCCTTCAGTCTGTTACATTTATTTAAAATTTTTCTGTGCCAATCCTGGAGCTAGAACTCAAGGCAAGAGCTTTTACCCTGACTTTGATTTTGTTTTACTCAAGGATAGCCCTTTACCACCTGGGTCACAGCTCCATTTCCAGCTTTTTGGTGATTAATTGGAGATAAGAATCCCACAGACTTTCTTTCAGTGGCTGTCTTTGAATCATAATCCTCAGATCTCAGCCTCCTGAGTGGCTAGGATTATAGGTGTGAGCCACCAATGCCTAGTTACGTTTATTTCTCAAACATAATCTGATTGCAATTTCTTCTTCCCAATTCCTCCTCACATACAGAGGTGGCACTGTTTAGGGCAAGGAACAGAATTTCAGGATACCATCGTCCCACGGTGATATGTATAATCCAATGCTGAGACCCAACTCCAGAGCAAGGAGCCCCCTTCCTCTGCCTGGCTGCTAGAAGGCAGGCAAGCTTCTTCATGCACAAGCCTTCGTAACTGGTGGTTATAAAACTATAGGAAGCAAGCACTTCAGTGGTTTCAATATTCACATGACTAACCAAATAAGACTTGTATACTTCGAGAATTTGCAGACTGTACAACAAAATCAGTGTCTAGCTCTCTTTCTTCCTCTCCATCCTTCCTCTCTTCCCCTTCGCCCCACTCTCCCTCCCTTCCTCTCCACTCTTTCTCACATTCTTTCTGCTCTTTCTTCCCCTCTTCCACTTTTTTTTTCTATCTTTCCAGATTGATTTCCCAGCTGTTAGTGTGGAATGGTTCAGTGTTGCTTTCCTGTGTTTCTTAGTACTAAACCAAACCTACTATGAGCTCAGGGCACCTCTGGCTGGGGTGTGCTGCCCGGGCTGTGATGGGAATAGCATTTCCCTTCCCCAGCCGGTCACGCACAGAAGGCGAGCAGGTGTTGGAGGAGCATGAAAGCCAAGGTGATTGCAGAGAGAAATTTCTTTTTTTCCCCCTTTGTTCCATGTGAGGGGTTTCCTTCACAGCTAAATCACTTCAAAGAGGAGGAAATGGAGAAGATGCTCTTCTAGATGCAGATTCCTCCTTTTAGCAAGCCTGGCATTATTATTAGCTCTGTGTAATCCTTTTTCGGTACATTTTGTGTGGACTTCTTTTTAATTTCCAGAGAAACCATAGCACTTCCATTTGTGGATCGTTTGTATCTGTGGCTCTGTACAGCTTCAGCTTGAGTCCTTTCTCAGATTAAAAGGAGGACAAATCTAGAGAAAAGAAAATTCCCTTCTATTCATTGTTTCCACTGAAGAGCTTTTAAGTTCAAGCAGAACCAGCTCAGGTGGCTCACATTTGTCATCCCAGCTACTCAGGAGGCTGAAATCTGAGCATCACAGTTTGAAGCCTGGTGGGACAGTAAAGGTTCCTGAGACTCATCTTAAATTAACCAGTAAAAAAAAAACAGTTATAGATCTGTGGCTCAAGTGGAAGAAGTTTAGCCTTGAGTGAACAAGGCTAAATGACAACATCCAAGCCCTGAGTTCAAACCCTGGCACCAGCTCAAAAGCATGCACATGCATGCATGCATTCATGCATAAAAGAGATGTTCTCCAGTATTGACCATATCTTCAATTCTAGCCAAAACATGTTGCTAAGAGAAGAGATAACAAGTGTCTTACTAGCAAACTTCAAGAAACTCTTTGAGCCCTGTTCCATGCAGATTGACAGAAAACGTGAGGAGCCCAGTCAACTATTACATGTGAAGCCGAGAAGCACTCAGGAATGCTATAAGACAGAGGCTTCTCCAAGTTCTCAGAACTAGAGAGTTATTACATTTCCCAATCTATGCCACTCAAACATGAGAGCCTGGCATAACAGACATAAAACCAGGAGAGCACAATAAGCAAGCAATTCCCAGGAATAGGACGGTGATGATGTCATGCTAGGGAAATATTCTAGAAGCCTGACTGCTTGCAACTATGAACTGAGCATTTTATATAGAAGCATTTGGTTTGTCAGATAAATAAAACTGTATAGGTACTAGGACATGTGGCATTGAACAGGCCTTTAAGAGTTCTAAGAGAGCTTAAATAGTTATTAACTCTAAGGAAATTTCTGTAGCAAAGCACATGAATGTATAAAAATTTTCTGCCTGGCACCGGTATAATCCTCACTACACAGGAGTCAGATCGGAGGGTTGCAGTTTGAAGCCAGCAGGAAGATCCATGAGACTCTTATCACCAATTAATCACAAAAAGCTGAAAGTACAGCTGTGGCTCAGGTGGAGCAGCAGTCATGAGCAGAAAACCTCGGGGACAATGCCAGGGCTCTAAGTTTAAGCCCCATTAGTGGGGCTTAATAATAATAAATGTTTTTCTAATCTCTTTGTGATACACAGAAGTCTTTTAGGTTCAATCCAAAACTCTGTGATTAAAGGAAATATTTTATATCCACATAAATATGGTAGTAGTGTTTTGCTATATTACAATTGCTAAAAATGTTTCTTTTAATATTCTCAAATTAACCAAAGGTAAACTTTAAGAGACTTGTGACATGTAGTATACAGATAGTTTATTGTTTATTAAATTTGTATTTGTTACCTTTAAGTAGTTGTACAAAGGGGTTTCCATTCAACATTTCATTTGATGAGTACTGTGAATCTTGATCAGTGTTACCCCTTCCTTGTTCTCTCCTTCTCTCCCAACCCCATCTATCCCCTGTAGTTACCCAGTTCCGATTTCGCCTATGTTTGTTAACTATTAGGACTGCATTTGCCACCCTTCCTCTTTCCATTCACCTCTTAAGCCCCATTCCACCCTCTTAGACAAAACATGTTTCATCCCTCATATTCATTTTTGTTAAACTCTGCAATATTTGTTTAGGAGGTTTACCTTCTCCCAAATAAAGGGAAAAGCTGTTGTTTTCAATGTTAAATCACTATTAGAGTACCTAAAATTATGAATTAAAATATTTGTGCACATATATGAATATTATATAAAATTTCTCCTTGAGGAGAATTAAAATTGTATGATCTCCATCAAGTTCTTAGAATCTATGAGAGGTATTATTCATAAATTATTGTAGTGAGTCACTGAGTTGGATTATATTCCATTTTGCTGATACCTTTTATCTGCTGAAGGTTCAAACATTGTATATTAATTTTACAATGTCACTTCTATAATGGAAAATTTTAATGCATTTAGATAGAGAAAAGAAGAATCCAGAAGCAACTGTGGAGGAAACCAGAAGAGTCATGTATTCAAATAACCAAAATAAGTTTAAATGTTACATTTGTTTTCTCATGGAGTACCTACCAAGCTTAACCATAATACTGTGTGTGGAAACAAATTGTCTGGTTTATGCAAATACAAAATATTATGCATACATTGCTATTATTGAGGCAAAAACTAATGTAGATTATATAAATTTCATACAGAACTTGGAAAACTTAGCATATTAAATATGTAAATCATATTAACTGTTGCATTTATATATACATGTTTATGTGTATACATACACACATATATACATATACTGTGTATCAACAACTCCATCTTTCTTGATTTCTTTTTTTGCTCTAAAATGTTCAGTGGAGACTGTGTGCATAATTTTGGATGCTGGTCCAATATGTTAACATTTTTGTCTTTCATGTGCTATGGTCTTAAAATGCCATCGGTTGAGCAAGATGTTCTTGGTGTGAGCATGCTATGTGTTTCTGCTCTTTTGTATTTATGGAAGTGGTTAGAAGACATGGTTACACTTAGAGTTTCTGTTCTCTTTAATTTTGGAGATCAATCACAGACTATGTTTCCAGTTCAAGAAAAATATAAAAGAGATATATTAAAATGGAGGAGGAAAGGCACCAGAAATATTGAAGGAATAAACACTTACTTTTTCCTTTCTTTACATAACCAGGGGACTATGTTAGAAAGCACTTACATCTCATTTATTTTTAGTTAATGATTCCAATAACAGCAAAAGACATTATTCCCCAAGGGGAAAAATTACTTCTTGGGGGTGGTGGGGGGGAATGTTAAAGAGCAGAGGGAAAGCATTTTATGAGAAATTGCTTTCCTAGGTCATTTGCCAGCAACAATCAACACATTGATGTTTGTAGGACAGTAAGGATACTTGTAAGACAACCAGGATTGTTGATGAAAATTGGAGAAAATGTTGTGTGGAAATTACTTGGGAAAATTGTTATTTTTTTCATTGGGGGAAAATGGTAAGATAAACTGAAAGGACAGACAGAACTCAAGCATACAGCATACTTCTAGACAACATTTGTATCTGTTCACATAAGTAGGCATATTCATGCATAAAAGTAAACTACATGAAATGTTTCAACATATTATTAGAGAATAGGATTTTTAATGTCAAAAATTCATTTTATCATGATCTCATGACAAACAGGAGGGAAAAGCTGCTGCTTTCAATGTTAGGTCCCTATTAGAGTACCCCAAATTATGGTTTTCAATATTTAAATTTGAATATACATCAATATTATATAAAATTCCTCCTTGGAAGAAACTTAAAGTTTCATGTTCATGATGATGCATTCTTGAGAACTTAAACTCCCTCTTTCCCCCACTAAATTCATCCTTTAATGAGCATGTCTAGAATTTATTTGACAAGTTCTCAACTATAGGAATGAAACGACCCTATTTCTACTCATCAATTGTAAAATTTTGTAAAATATATTTGCTTGCATCCCTTTTCATTTGCAATATTAGATACTAGAAGTTCACCTTTTTTGTGTGGGTACCAGGGTTTGAACTCAGGACCTAAATTTACTCAATTTGCTTACTTTGTTGGTGCTCTACCACTAGAGCCATACCTTCAGCTGCTTATTTTGTTGCTTATTTTGGAGATGATACTTGGATTTTTCCTCCCAGAATGCCATTGATTCTGTCTCCTGGATCTCAGCTTTCTGAGGAACTAGGATTATATACATAAACCATCAACAGTTTACTTAAAATTGTAGTTATTTTCTTGATTCATTGCCAGGAATGAGTATTTGAAGGGAAATCCACCACAGCCATGGGTGTTTGTATCTGGACTTCAAATTTGTTCCTTTATTTTTTTATGCACCATTGTTTTTCTTGTTAACATGTATTCTCAAAGGCTAAAAATATTATTCCAATTCATATACAGATTGAAAATTTGTCCAAGATTTTATTAAAGTCCTTATTTAAGGAGAAAACAAATAAAATGCCAATTTTATTTCTAATGAGAATTTGAAGAAAAACCTGGTAACTATGCATAAATATATAATGTTTGGAACTATCTTTTCTATAGGGAAGGGGCCAATTGTGTCTCTTGAACCAAATTCAGTTGCATTGCCACAAACAAAGGTAGTTTGTCCTACTTTCAATCTTTTCTACATTTCCTTTTGAAGAAAAGAATTAGGTTGACCGTGATCTCGCTAATTATGAAGATTTCACAGCTGTTTTCTTTAAACTTTAGTTTCCATATTATTTTAGCCCTAAAATTTATTTCAAGAAATATCATTGTCATTCAAAAGTGAATATATTTTAAGACACTTTTAAAGACAAGTTTTGTTATTACAACTGGTGATTTGTATCAGGTTAGTATTTTCTTGAAAAAGAAAATAGAATAGATCCAACAGAATGGATTGACATGTTTACATATGCAGACAACGAGAGAGAGAGAGAGAGAGAGAGAGAGTTTCATTTTAAGGAATTAGTTCAAAGGTTCATATTTCAGTTCAAAGTCCATACAATGTATTGACAATTCTTTCTTCAGAGAGATTATTCTTTTTCTATATTTTTCAGTTGATTTCACAAGGCCCACTATACTATGAAGGTTGAGTCTCATAAGCAGATTACTTTATAATTATCAGACATCCCTGATTTAAATGTCAATCACTCCTAAAAGCACTTTCAAAAAGTAAATCTAGAATAATGATTGGCCAAAAATCTGGATACCATGCTTTAGCCAGGTTGACATGTAAAATTATCTGATATGTGCTTCATTTCACTTTTTTTTTTCTGGTCCTGGGGCTTGAACTGGACCTGGGCACTGCCTCTGAGCTTCTTTCACTCAAGTTGAGTGCTCTACCACTTGAGCCACAGAACCAATTCAAGCTTTTTTGAGTAGTCTATTGGAGATAAGCCTCACAGATTTTCCTGACCAGGCTAGATTCAAACTGAAATCCTCAGATCTTAGCCTCCTGGGTAGCTAGGATTACAGGTGTGAGCCATAGGTACCAGGCTTCACATTTTCTTTTTTATGTTACAGTAAATTGCACTGTTCTGCAGACTGCACTGGAAAAGAATTTTACTAAAGTTCTAAAGTAAATTTCTTTCAAATAATCAAACAAAACTGGCATATTTAATAAATCATCAGACAGAACATTCTTAGTTCTACTTTGATTCATGGTATTCTAAACATCTTCATTGTGAATTATTCTCATATAATATTTTATTGTATTCTACATATGAATAAAAGCCCGAAGACTGCAGATAGTCATTATCCCATGGGGAGAGTATAATGGTGATTGGTCACCATTACATAAGGAGCTATAGAAAATATCCACAATATTTTGGGAGAAGACAGGATAGCAATATATTTGGAAGGACGTTCCATAATTAAACTTGGAACAATAGCTAATCATGAAAGGATCATTAGAATATCTGTTAGTACCCTTGTTATTTACATTTCAAATATGAAAATTAAATATTAAATTACATGTCTCTGTTGAGTAAAACTGCTTCCTAATTAACACTATTTAAAATTAAATACCCATTTTTTATTTGGGCTGGTTTATAATTTCACACCCAGAATTTCAACTCAGTACTTTTTTGACATAAAATATTTGACAAGTATATGAGGTTTTATTTAATCAGATCATCTTGGAGAAGAGAATTCTTTTTTTTTTTTTTTTTTTTTTGGCCAGTCCTGGGCCTTGGACTCAGGGCCTGAGCACTGTCCCTGGCTTCTTCCCGCTCAAGGCTAGCACTCTGCCACTTGAGCCACAGCGCCGCTTCTGGCCATTTTCTGTATATGTGGTGCTGGGGAATCAAACCTAGGGCCTCGTGTATTCGAGGCAGGCACTCTTGCCACTAGGCTATATCCCCAGCCCCTGGAGAAGAGAATTCTAGATAGAAACAGTCACTGGAAGTATGTGGTGTGTGTGTGTGTGTGTGTGTGTGTGTGTGTGTGTGTGTGTGCATGTGCACACACATGCAGGCCGGTACTGAGGCTTGAACTCAGGGATTGGGCACTGTCCATTAATTTTTATGCTCAAGCCTAGTGGTCCAGAACTTGAGCCACCGCTCTACTTCTAGCAATGTAGCAGTTAATTGGAGAGAAAATGGACTTTCCTGCCCTGGCTGCTTTTGAACCAGGATCCTGAGATTTCGATTTCCTGAGTAACTAGGCTTACAAGCATGAGCTAATGGTGCCTATAATTTCCTGGATTAAAAAAAACAAAGTCCTCTCATGTAGCAGGTACTATTTTGCTCGCAAATTATGAATGGAAAAGATGGAATTGGAGGGATAGTATCAACTTTGCCCCTGTGTCATTTGCACATAGTGGCTGTTAATTGAATAACTCTTGCAACTACTTCAGAATTTCTTGTCATTTGCTTATTTGTTTAGATTCATTATTCAGTGGAAGTATCTGTTTTTATAGATATTCCAGTAGCTGTTGTACACTGGGGGGGGGGGGTCTGAATGTGGTTGTGGTAAAAGATGAAAACTTATGTGGTGCTTACTGAGTGCAGTCTTCTAATACAATGGTTTACAAACTATTCATATGCAGCCTTTGTGGCCAATATCCCTCCTAACAAGCCTATTTTATTAGCTTTGTACTGACTGCAGCGTTGAGGCTTTTGGTTAAAAATAATATCACTTGAAGATTAAATACATTTTGTAGTTTCAGGTGAATCATTGTTGAAGTTGTCCTGCACTTTCTCTGACACATCGAGGTGCAGTCATCCAAGATGATGGTGATGATGATGGTGATAGTGTGCATATTCAATGTAAAAGAATCTGAACTAAGTCCTTTACCAACACTCTGTTCCTACTCCTCAGTATTCTACCAGCCTCATCCTTTATACCCATCCTTCTATTCCTATAGTGAGAAATAGTGTCTTATGGAAGCTGTAGGGCACTTACAGCTTTTTATACTTCTAGCCAAAGATCACTAAAAGTATGAAGCTTCTGATTTTTAGTTTTATACTTTGTTTTCCAAGTGACTGTCATTTAAAAATGCATATGTGAGGGGCTGGGAATATGGCCTAGTGGCTAGAGTGCTTGCCTCCTATACATGAAGTCCTGGGTTCAATTCCCAAGCACCACATATATAGAAAATGGCCAGAAGTGGCACTGTGGCTCAAGTGGCTAGAAGCCAGGGGCAGTGCTCAGGCCCTGAGTCCAAGGCCCAGGACTGGAAAAAAAAACAATAAATAAAAATAAAAATCCATATGTGCTTCAGAGAATTTTCAACAGTATTCTGCTCTCTGTATCTGAGGAGTCTAAGTCACCACCACATAATATCAAGACAGTTCAACTCTCCATGTAATAAACCCAGCTTTACAATAGTGATGGGCTGTTAGCACAAGTCCCACAAGAGATTATGTCTGCCATTAACACTCAGCATTGCACTGCAACATCATTTACATATTTAAAAGTGAACTGGCCCATTCATTGAAAGCACAGATAACATAGCCCTTCAGGATAAGTTGCTGTGAAAATACTGTATTTTGAGCATCAATGTTAGCTCTTGTAATTTCATTTCAAGAATTGCTACCACCTTTACCGATACAATTATCTTCTGCAACTTTCTCTTCTTCCTTTTAATTCTGTATTGTTGTATAGTAAATATTTTTTGAATTTATATAATAACTCCAGTGAATCATTTTTAAAGTGTCATGAAGAGGCACATCTGAGAGCAACTGAAAACTCAGACGTTTATGGAATAATAATCGCTTCTGAGAAAAGAAAGCCCTTGAAATGTTAGAAATTAACAGTCATTAAATTGAAAGGTTTTCTTAGTCTGTAAATAGTTGAAATGACACTGGGGAAGATATTGTGGGAGAGAAAGACTCATTTCCTATTCATATTGGAAAAAATATAACTCGGCATTAGCTCCCATATCTATTTGAAAATAGCTTTTAAACAATTAAGTATTCTTAATGAGCCCTCTCATTCGCTTGTATCCAACTGTTTGGATACTAATGTGAACTATCACTGGACAAGTAATCAAGACATTTTTGTACAATTTTGCATATATTGCTAGTTCTAAGAGCGAGTTTGAAACAGTGATCCAAGGGAATAATTTAGAAGCTAACACGAGATCATAATTGCAAAACATTAGCAACAATAATCCAATACTGTGCATTCATTTGATTACCTTATTAGTTTCCTGTCGTATGATGAAAAGACTAACAATGATTTGAACTAATTCTCTTAAAACAACTTTCAGAAGACTTTGAGATGAGTGACAAAATCTTAATAAGTATAGACTCAAGCTAGGAGACAGCAAGGGAAGGGGTGACTTTGTCCAAAAAAGAAATGTACTCTTTACCTGAGTCACCTAACCATAACCTCTCTGTACATCGTCTTTATAATACCAATAAAAAATGTAAAAAAGAAAGCACAGATTCAGATCTCATCTCGGTTCTGATGTTAATTATGAAGCTAATTGGAGTATCATTTCTCAGTGATGTGTGACGATGCTGAACTGATCATACATGATTTGGGTAAACTCCATCTTCCTAGAAACCTTTAGTATGGGTACCAAGCTTAATGAGCATCATCTCTGTTACCCTGCCCTGACAAAGTGTTTACTCTCTTCTCAAGGTATCAGATACACACAGGACTCCAGCACTCTATCATAAGACCCACCCAGCCCAACTGTTTACCCCTGGACAATGCAACCCTACCTCAGAAGCTGAAAGAGGTTGGCTACTCAACACATATGGTTGGCAAGTGGCACTTGGGTTTTTACAGGAAAGAATGCATGCCCACTAGGAGAGGATTTGACTCCTTTTTTGGCTCCCTCTTGGGAAGTGGTGATTATTACACACACTACAAATGTGACAGCCCTGGGGTGTGTGGCTATGACTTGTACGAAAATGACAGCGCTGCCTGGGACTATGACAACGGCTTATATTCCACACAGATGTACACTCAGAGAGTGCAGCAAATCTTAGCTTCCCATAACCCTGCAAAACCTGTCTTTTTATATATTGCCTACCAAGCGGTTCACTCACCACTGCAAGCCCCAGGCAGATACTTGGAGCACCACCGGTCCATCATCAACATAAACAGGAGGAGGTATGCCGCCATGCTTTCCTGCTTGGACGAAGCCATCCACAATGTGACTCTGGCTCTGAAGGCGTATGGTTTCTACAACAACAGCATTATCATCTACTCCTCGGATAACGGGGGCCAGCCTATGGCCGGTGGAAGCAACTGGCCTCTCCGAGGTAGCAAAGGGACGTACTGGGAAGGAGGGATCCGTGCCGTTGGCTTTGTCCATAGCCCACTTCTGAAAAACAAGGGCACAGTGTGCAAAGAACTTGTGCACATCACGGACTGGTACCCCACCTTGCTTTCGCTGGCCGAAGGGCAGATTGACGAGGACGTTCAACTCGATGGGTATGACGTCTGGGAGACCATCAGTGAGGGGCTCCGTTCACCCCGAGTGGATATTTTGCACAACATTGACCCCATATATACCAAGGCAAAGAATGGTTCCTGGGCGGCAGGCTATGGGATCTGGAACACAGCCGTCCAGTCGGCCATCCGAGTGCGCCACTGGAAGCTGCTTACAGGAAACCCTGGCTATGGGGACTGGGTGCCCCCCCAGGCCTTCAGCAACCTCGGGCCCACCCGGTGGCACAGTGAACGGATCACTTTGTCCACTGGCAAAAGCCTTTGGCTCTTCAACATCACCGCGGACCCCTATGAGCGGGTGGATCTCTCCAGCAGGTATCCGGGCATCGTGAAGAAACTTCTACGGAGGCTTTCACAGTTCAACAAGACTGCGGTCCCCGTCAGGTACCCCCCAAAAGATCCCCGGAGTAACCCTCGTCTCAATGGGGGGGTCTGGGGCCCGTGGTATAAAGAGGAAAAGAAAAGGAAGGCAAACAAGAATAAGGCCGGGAGAAAGAAAAGTAAGGCAAAGAAGGAGAAAGGGCCGGAAGCACGCTCATGGCCTGCAGATTGCCATGAAGGGGTAAATCGTGGCTAAGGCAGACATGCCCTCAGATTGGCTCAGTTTAGTTTGGTTCTTACTCTTTCACCTGTTCGACAGGTACACCAGCAATATTTGGGCTCAGAGTTCCCATTGCCCCAGGGGCTCAGGTTGCTCGCTGGTCGTGAAGCCTGGACACCCCAAGGAAAACTACTTATTGCGCCAGGTGCCAAAGGTGCTATCTCTTCAGGCCACCCCTGAAAAAGAATACATGTGTGTATTGTTCTCCGTCTTTATAAAACGTGACCAGGCAACTACTGTGCTTCAGTCTATTGGCCCAGCACCTTTCTCTCAATCCTGGGAGGGGCTTAGGGCCTGCAATGCTAATTTGATGGAAATCTATAGGGTAGCACGATTAAAAATGACTTTTCAGGGCTGGGAATATGGCCTAGTGGTAAAGTGCTCACCTCATATACATGAAGCCCTGGGTTCAATTCCTCAGTACCACATATATAGAAAAAGCCAGAAGTGACGTGTGGCTCAAGTGGTAGAGTGCAAAAAGAAGCCAGAGACAGTACTCCGGCCCTGAGTTCAAGTCCCAGGACCGGCAAACAAAATGAAACAAAACAAAAATTACTTTTCATGTGGTCAGAAGTGTGTCATCTCAAAGGCTTTGAAAAAGCATATTTTCTAAGTGAATTTTTGGTATCTCTTATAGGACACTTGGGTTTTTACATTCATTCCATTCTGTGTATCATTTCCTCTCCTGTGAGAATGAGCTGTTTCTCACATGTGAATAGTGTGTACCTCATCTTAACATGCCTGGGAGAATGACAAAGGAGGATCTTTGAGTACACTACCCCACATGAATGTAACTGTCTTCTAAACACTTTAATAGAGTAGCATTTCTATAAAAATTATGTAATTTATTTTTGCACAAGAAATATTTTGTCTACCTGAAAGTTATGCAAATTACACTAATTATTTAATTTTTATTTTATACATATCCTCAGAAGGATTTTGTTTCATTTCTCCCAGATTACCAATCACTGTAATAACGTAAATTACTGTGTAAAGCCATAGAATATCAAGAAAATTATTCAGAAAAAAGCTATAATCATGTTTGTTCAATTGTTATTGTGAATGTGATCAGAAGAATATAATTCTCAGAAATCACTTGGAAATTACACATAGTTGATACAGTTTTATTGTTCTCACCATAAAATATTTATGTCTGTTAATAATTTAAAGGATTTATTTAATGGCACTAGAAAATTTACTGTGTATTTTCTGATAGAACTTTTAGACTTAAGCATAAGATTATGCTATTCATTACAACAAACATAAATGCATTACAAATAAACAATTGAAGGTATGGTTTGTTAACAAAGTAATAAGGAATTTTCAAATAAGATATTTTCCCCCATCTAACTGCCGTAATAAGAAAAAGTTTCACTTATTGGTAAACAATATTTCTGATATCCATACTTTTGTACAAAAGAGACCAACTTGAGAGAAGTGGCAAAGGGAGGTAGATATCCTTCCTTAAATAGTTAAAAACAATCTACTTTGCAGCTTAAGCACTCAAGCATGGGGATTACAGAGGGATTGCCTCTAATGGCTTTTGTCATGGGCCATCACAGAGCAGTCATAGAGAGTCGGAGAACGGAACTGTGATCTGCGAAGGTTCAACTGTGATTAGAACCCATATGTGGGAATGTGACAGAGTGGCACTAAATGCATACATATGAAAACTCCACAGAGAATCCTACATAGTGACTGAACATCTCCAACAGAATCTGTAAACTAGAGCTGAAGTTATTTGTTCAAATGGAACTTTTTCTTAATTTCAATAGTTTACCTTCAGAATATATAGCTCCATTTTTCGATATAATATTAAGTTGCAGCACATGAAATAAAAAAAATGCTGTGGTGCACAATGGATGATAGAAAATTTTCAAATAGCTGTAATTACATTTTTAAGTTTAAGAAATGCTCAGTGAAATAGTTAATGACATCAGTTTTTTAAATTATGTTTTTATTGTCTTTCAGGAGTTGTATGTACAAAGGAGTTACCATTAGACAAATCAATTCATAAGTACAATGCATCTTGACTGGTAGCACCTTTTTCATCATTGTCTACAGATTGGCTCAAAAGTAAAAAAAAAAAAGGTTCATTAGAAATATCTATCTATTCACTGTGTAGAATCAGATAAAAGTAGTTCAATGAAAGTAAATTTTGTCTTTTAGGATAAAAAATTAATAAAAAAAAACCATAAGGACACACACACACACACACACACACACACACACACAACAACAACAACAACAATCTTTAATGTGTGACTCAAATCACCTTAATCCTTCCAGATTCAATGTTTTAAGGATTCCAGTCTCTTCAGAGCCAGGTGAGGCAGCACATGTCTGTAGTCCAAATTTACAGAGGTAGAAACAGGAGCATTGACTTGAGACCAACTCAGGCAGAGCAAGCAAGACATTAAGCTCAAAAACACAACACAGTCAAGAGGCATGGCACTGTGACTCAAGTGGTAGAGTACATTCTGGAGGGTCCCAGGTTAAATAAAAGTATCATAGAAAAAAAATTGTCAGAAATGATTCTATCTTGAATCAAAAGACTGAGAAGCCTTGAGAATTGTGAATGAAGAATACCATCAATAAATCCTCTAAATTCTTAACAACTATAACAAGTACAGGGGTTAAAAAAAAAGTATAGTTTCTCTTTACCCATTTAAGGTAGCTGGGAATGCACTGCCAATAGATTAAACCGGAGGAAAAAATACACAAATTTGTCACATACAGTAATTGTTGTATACAAAAACCGTAATTACCCATTAGCACAAAATAGGTTAGAAGCTTATATTCCTCTTTTCTAGAGAAGGGGCAGGGAATTTTGAGAGAGTAAATGATAATTAGGAAACATTGATGGGCATGGAGAGATAGTCAGTGGACAGGAATAAAATGTTTTGGATCAAGGCACAGAAAACAAATTGTAACTGATTGAGGCCAAAACAGAAGATCAAGATCTGTGACCCGCATGCTTTCACAGGCTGTAGTCTTTCTTTTTGTCACATGAATTCAGCTAATAAAATCTCCTCAGAGAAAGACCAGTGGTCATTATTTTCTTCCTTGCTGGGGCCAGACTTTCAGCAGAAAGGAGGCATGAGAGTAAAGCTAACTCCATCCATCTTCTGTTCTAAATTCCTTTTACCTACAGCAAACTCCACGCCTGGGTACCATATTTGGCTGTGATCATTCCTGGTTGGATTTCTTTAGAAGGTTAAAGATCAGTTGATTTCATTGAATGTTTGAAACATTTTTGTTTTTGTTTTTCATTTCACTACAGAGGACTTCCAGCGTCTCCATTTCAGCAAGATGAAATTCATCAGTCACAGAGACTCCCTCAGTCTCTCTAATGCAGGTTCCATAAACACTTGGTTATTTATAGTGTTTTCTGATTGAAATAATCCTCTTGCGCATTTAATAGTTGGGAAATGATAAACGTCTAGAATCCTGAATTCCCACTATCTATTCAGATTGAATAGCAACAAATGACAGTGTTTTATGATACTGTGTGTGTGTGTGTGTGTGTGTGTGTGTGTGTGTGTGTGTGCTGGTACTAGAACTTTAACTCAGGACCTTGAGCTTTCTTGCTCAAGGCTACTGCTCTACCACATAATTCATATCTCTGCTTCCATGTTTGTTTGTTTTGTGGTTAATTAGAGATAAGGGTTTCATGAACTTTCCTGCCCTGGCTACCTTTGAAGCACAATTCTCAGATCTCAGCCTCCTGAGTAGCTAGAAATATGGGTATGAGCCACCAACGCCTGGCTAAAATATGATTTTTACACAGAACTAGGACAATTTCTCCCTTCTCTTCCCTTTCTAAGCAAGAGGAACCTTTGCATTTTAGTCTTCTGTAATAGTTTGGAGTGCTAATAATTTCCCTCTGGAAGGTAAAACTCTGGGGTTGGAAAACTCAGAAGGGCAATTAATTGGTTCTAGGACAAATAAGCTTTATTTATTACCTGTCAGATGGGGAGTAGATAGTTCTAGATCTAAAACCCTTTAACATCCAAAACTTGTTGTTTAATTCAGGTTCTAGGAATATTTATTCAGAAAGCCATAACTGCTCCAACATAGATCAGTAGTGCTCTGTGGATGGAGGCCAGGGTAGAAATTGACTGCAAAGGGTCTGAGGAAACCTTCTGGAATGGAAGAAATACTTTATAACTGAGCCTTGGGAACGATTGTGCAGTGCATCAGACATTAAAACCAATCTCTAAATGGTACATTTCCAAAGGGAAAATTGTATATGCAAATTATCCCTAAATAACACTATTTGATGCAAGCTGCTGACAGAGGAGCACTCTTCATAAACAAATTCAGCCTAACAAAAAACCAGCTTCTGGAATATGCAATTAACTATGAATTAAAAGGAGAAAAGGAGAAAATAATTTTTTTAAAAATCCTTCACTGAAATTGATATACCAATGAACAGCAAGTACATGAAACTATGGTAAGAATTATTCAGCATCACAGAAATGTAAACTGAAATCATAACGCTTTATCACTACACATCTAATGTGAAGCTGAAAATACTTTTGCAAAGATTATACCAAGTGTTAATGACTGGTGTGAAGCACCTAGAGAAGAGAGTTGGTGGGAGTTAACATGTTTTGGTTGTCTCAATAAGGGAAATAGCACTAGCCCCAGAAATTTTACTCCTATATATATATATCCAAAAGAAATGTTTCTATGTTCATCTCAAATCACATAAAGGTATAGAAATCTGTAGTACCACCATTCATAGTATCTCAACCCCAGAAAGCTCCCCAAATATTTACCAACTGGGAAATGAGTGAATAAGTTGTGGTATACTCATGATGGAAGGCAGTTCCAAAGTGTGGAGGGAATGTTGGCAGATTGCCCAAAGGGCATAATTGAGAGTTCTTGGTGTTCTAGGATGTATCTGTGTATGCTTATGGGAGAGGGTCACATTTTCAAACACCACTGAGCCGTGTAATTCTTGTTTGTATTCATCTCTGCATTAATGCTGCACATCCCACCCACTCCTGTGCTGCCCTGTACAGGGTACTTAACTTCATGCATATCTCAGAACACAATAACTTCACTCAAGGCAGGGAGAAAACTAATACCTAAAACATATGCTGCTGTGTCCAGTTGACCTGAAATGCAGAAGAAGAAGTGCCTGATTTCCCCACTAATCATCGTGTGTGTGTGTGTGTGTGTGTGTGTGTATGTGTGTGTGTTGGTCCTCTTGGGGTTTAAACTCAGAGCTGGAGCACTGTCCCTGAGCTTATTGGCTCAAGGCTAGCACTCTACCACTTGAAGCTCAGCTTTATGTCCGGCCTTTGGTGATGACTTGGAGAAAAGAGTCTCCTCAACTTTCTGCCCCAGCTGGCTTCCAATTGCAATCCTCAGCCTCCTGAGCCAGCAGTGGTGCCCTAATATTTTAATCTTGTTTTTGTTAACCATGCTAACGAACACACATAAGTTGTGGGATCTAGACATCTAGCCACATCCCATGTGGCAGACCACTACAGCTTTGTTTCAACGGATTGAGGCTGAAGACAATTGATCTCATAATTACATTGCTCATATTAATCCATTTATAATTGTGTCAAGCCGAGGCAAAACAACTAATATCCTATAAATGATAGCAATATCATCGGTCATGTTAGTGACTAATGGTGAGTGCAATAAAATCCACATATGCAATTAGTTCATAGTTAAATCATGTTCATTTATCATAGCTCTAAATTACCAAAAATATAACTGAAAATAAAATCATGTGTCTGACCTATGTAGCTCAATGATTATATCATATATACTGAGAAGATGTACTATAAATATATAACTTATATATGTACACATACATATATATACTCCATATATTTTATCAGAAAAATATAAAATAACATTGAATATGATATTCTACTCATGATTAAATGTCAAGTTAATTTCATTTTCATTTTTGAGATATGATAGTACAAAAACATACAAAAAATGATAGTACAATTCCATGACCACAAAACAGCTATTGAGATATTAAACATCTATTCTTTTTTTTTTTTTTTTTTTTTGGCCAGTCCTGGGCCTTGGACTCAGGGCCTGAGCACTGTCCCTGGCTTCTTCCCGCTCAAGGCTAGCACTCTGCCACTTGAGCCACAGCGCCGCTTCTGGCCGTTTTCTGTATATGTGGTGCTGGAGAATCGAACCTAGGGCCTCGTGTATCCGAGGCAGGCACTCTTGCCACTAGGCTATATCCCCAGCCCTAAACATCTATTCTTGATTATGTAATAAAAGCATTTAGGTTTAACTTGTTTCATTTTTAAGTACAGTATTTTATAAGGTTATATGAGTACCTTTCATGTCTCTCTATAATACAGGGAATCTAATGTTTCTACTTTCATAGGAATCCAGCCAGACTTGGAAAATGACTTGTAAGCAGGAAGACTGGGAAAGGCCTACTTAACAAAACTTACCTGAATAAACATGTTTAGCATATAGCAAGTCATTTGTCAACTAAGTTATCTGTCTTATACGAACTAAAGTATTTCAGGCTTCTAATATCAATGTTAGTACACTGAGGAAAGGGAAGGAAAGAACGAATATAAACACAAATTCCCTTGGTGAGAAATGATCCAAACTCCATAGTGATGAAAGGAAAACAATTTAATTCACATTAGAAAAAAAGGGATTAAAAAATCTCTGCTTTCCTGAATGTTGACTTCAATAGACATTGTATAGGCTAACAGCAAGACAAATAGAGCATTACATATTACCAACAATCATCCATATACTTTAGCCAATTAAACTTACAGAACTTGTTTTCTGATATGTATGTAAAAGTTAGAAGTACATAAATGGTTGTCGTGATTTTTTATATAATTATAAAATATACATATATATAATTATAAAAAATTCAAATAAGAATGGATTCTTTCTTGAAAACACAAGCTAAGATGGTTGCACTGATTTTATCTTTAAAATAAATTTGTAGGACATTTATTCTTAATTTCAGTATTTTAGTTTTTTATAAATTTTATTTTATTGATTTTATTCTTTCTCAATTTACATTTTATTGTAAAGGTGATGTACAGAGAAGTTACAGTTACATAAATCAAGTAATGAGTACAGTTCTTTTTGTTTTTTGCCAGTCCTGGGCCTTGGACTCAGGGCATGAGCACTGTCCCTGGCTTCTTTTTGCTCAAGGCTAGCAGTCTGCTACTTGAGAAACAGCACCACTTCTGGCCGTTTTCTATATATGTGGTGCTTGGGAATAGAACCCAGGGCTTCATGTATACTAGGCAAGCACTCTTGCCATTAGGCCATATTCCCAGCCCTATAGTTCTTTTTACATAGTATTCTTAGAGAGAAATGAAGAAAAACACACCATTAATCCTAGCTACTCAGGAGTCCGAGATCTGAGGATAGCTATTCAAAGTCCACCTGGGCAGAAAATTCTGCAAGGCTCTTATTTCCAATTAATCACCAGAAAAACCTGAAGTGGCGCTGTGGTTTAGAGCCTTCAGCAAAAACATAAAATAAAATTCAGGGCTAGTGCTCAGACCCTGAGTTCAACCCCCTTGACCAACAAAAGAAAAACAGAAGGTCCACATCATTATGCCATTTATACTTAAGGAGAAAACCCAGACATTGTCATACAGATAAGCAGCCTGGCTATTATGAAATGATTTAAAGTTCCTAGAGCAATTGCAAGAACTGGGTTGCTGTATTCACAGGGCCAATAACTACTCAAAAATAACTATATTTCTTGCATTTTTAAACTTCATTTTAGTATAAAAGTTCCAGAAATAGATCAGCCCAAGCAGACTCAATGTGAAGTCCCTGCAAGCATCAGTCCCACTCCTGTATGGTAGGCTGAGAAAATTCCTACCCAAGCTTTATGTATGTTTTTGAATTCCTAGGTAGCCTGAGCTTTAGGACAAGTTCAAAGCACTCATTTGGTCAGGAATAGGTCAAAGAGTATAACAGAAATATTCATTGTATTATAGCATCCATGAATTACAAAGACCTATTTTAGCACAGACTCTTTCTGTTATAAAGATACAATTACTTAATGGTAAGAAGTAATTTCTTAATTGGCTTAATGTAAACAAGGATCCTAGGCATCTTATATTTTTGTTTCCTTCCTCTGAAACAGATACCCTCTGATGCTTAATGGGGCTTAGTGAGACGGAGTAAGTAATTCAGTGAATGGACCCCTGAAAATACAATTTGTGACATTTGATTTATCACATCCAATTTCTATTTACGTCTGTATTTGTGATGGATGGCAAAAGGGGCACAGACACACAGGCATACAGATGGCCAAGACAGTGGCAGATGCTTTGCTTACGGATAACACCATTACATTTGAAACCTGATTCTGCTACATACCATTAGGTCATGTTTTATTTTGAAAATTTAACAAGGCTTTAAAAGCCTACCAAGTCAGTTTACATTAAATTCAGCTGGAAGAGGGAGAAACTCTCTGAGTGAGATCAGTTCAGTGTGGAAAACCTAAGCGCTTATGCAACTTCAAGAACTGTAGGGATTTCTGGGGAGGTGAAGTTAAGGCACCGCTGTAACCCCTGGCCACATTTCTTCTCAGCTGACCTCAAACTCTAGCTCTTCATCCTCCTGTCATCACCTTATGTCACAATATGATGCCTTCGTCTTTCACCATCAAGCATTAGGAAGGACAAAAGTAAAGGAACAAAGGCAGAACAGTTCATTGTCAGGAGCTCTATGTCTTGGAGTGGGTTGTTGTCACTAACAAACTCTGATGCACGCTACAATCTTGGTATCCACTTCTACACAACAAACCACCTCAATGCTTCATGGCTTGAAACAGCACCAGAGCCCTGGATCTCATGAGGAGAGACTGGACTGGACTCCAGGAAATATTAGCTGGAACAGCTTACTTGGGTCCAGAGAATCCAAGATGACTTTTCCCCTCAATGTGCACTAGGGTGGCAGGCTTGACGAGAGATAAGCTGGGCCTCTCTCCTTCCCTATCATTCCCTCACCCTCCCATGCCCCCTTTTCCCTCTTCTTTCCCCCTCCTTCTCTCCTCCCTCTCATTCCCTCCTCCTCTTCCTCCACACCCTCTCCCTGTCTCTTTTCCTCTCCATCTTCCTCTCCTTTTCTCCTTCCATCTCCCTCTCCCTCTCTGAACTGTTTTCTAGCCAGGTGGTTTCAGGTCTTTTATATAAAATGGCTGGCTTCCTACAGGGTGACAGATGGAAGGTATAAAGCCTCTTAAGATTTAGGCCGAGCAGTCAGCTGACATCACTTTGTCAAGGACAAATTTTAAAAGACAGAGTGGAATGTCCAGTAAAGACATTTTACAACGAATAGGGTTTAACCCAAGATACACATCCATAGGCAGGGTGGCCTCTGCTAATTAGATCCACAGAATGAAGTTGCTGGAAGGATCTGGAGAGCTAGTATTGGCCTGTGGCAGTAGGTACTATGTTCAAGTTCATCTTAAAGCTTACTGCTATAATCACAATGGCTAACAAGAAAACAAAATAGCCTTGAAGATAATTGAGGCTGTTTCACTAGATCCTGTACTAGTCAAACCCTGGAATCACCATCTGTGATCTCTTTGGCCATTGCCTCTCAGCTCTATTTCAGACAAGGATGTTTTTATTTCTGTGATGTTTCCACGATTTCAACAAAATCTACCATCAAAGCAAGTCAGAGATGCAGATCAGGCTTGAGAGCAAAGAACACACGCGTGAGGTCTTCATCAAGGAAGTGCATGCAGATGCCGGGCTGGGAGATTTCTGGATGAGAAGCCTGGGGAATCAGGCCCACAGATAGCCATTGCCCTGATCACATCACTGCTGGGAAAACGCTGGAGAAAATCAAAACCTCCGCAGTCAATACCTCTCATTTTAATTTCAATGTGCTTTTTAAGAATTTCCCATTGTCCATTCTTCAACACACACACACACACGCACATACAGTATCCTCAGATAAAATAATGCAGAAAAAAGTAGGTTCAGTGCTACTTATGTGGTTTATTCCTAACTGTAAATATAGACACATCATGTGTAAGAACGTTTTCCTATATCTTAGGGCTGTATTATATACACAACATTTAGCTACAGGCTGATTAATTTACCAATTCTTTTTTTTTTTTTTTTTTTTTGGCCAGTCCTGGGCCTTGGACTCAGGGCCTGAGCACTGTCCCTGGCTTCTTCCCACTCAAGGCTAGCACTCTGCCACTTGAGCCACAGCGCCGCTTCTGGCTGTTTTCTGTATATGTGGTGCTGGGGAATCGAACCTAGGGCCTCGTGTATCCGAGGCAGGCACTCTTGCCACTAGGCTATATCCCCAGCCCCAATTTACCAATTCTTATTGATGACTGCAGTTCATTCTTATGTTCCCCAAAAAAGATACTGAGTTTCTGAAATTTTATGACTTCAATAAATATGCAAGTGAGGTTGTGTTTCAATCCCAGAACATTACCCGTATTTGCTGTGTTTATTTCATGTTTAATTTTTTTCCACACCACTTTTCAGACTTAGATGGGGAAGGTTTTTTTTTTTATTTTATTTTACTTCCTCCCTCCCCCCCTTTTTGTCTTGGTCTTTGTAATTATAAGAAAGTCACAGACCTATAAATATAGGCTGCAAAGCTTAGGAAATTGGTGGTCTCTTTGAGGAGTATTTTGGAAAATGTGTAAAGGTAGGCCAGGGGAAAACACTGTTGAAGCTACATCTTGCCCTGGTCCATTCCTAATTCTGTACACTCTACCACACCCTTCTTGTTGTGATGAACAATGAGCTCTGAAGCAAAATAAATCTTCCCTCTCTTACTTCTCTGTGTATTTTCTCTATGTATGTGTGTCAAGTCTGACAGAGAAAGAACAATTAAGGCAAACTCCCTGTATGTAAGCTGTTGCCCAAGTATGGAAAGAAATCTTTTTTTTCCATAAATAATTAACACATAGCTACAACATAGGACTGCCATTAATTCCCCCACTATGGTAAGTGGAATTCTACACTGATAGAATGTAGAAAATAAATGGCACATGAAGGAATAGGTCACTCAGGCAAAGGGCTTTTAAATGACTCATATCTGTAAGTCTTTGGCCAGGAGAGGACAGAGAAAAGAAATAAATGAAGAACCCTTTAATGTAATATTACCCACCAGAGGAAGCTTAGACTGTCATGAAGGTTATAAGTAATAACTAAAGTTGACCAAGTAATTAAGTAGCTTTTTCTCTGGGTATTAAAAAATATATACATAACATTTTCTAAATGACACCAGACCTTTTTCATAGAAACAAAATGTCATAAGAAATCAGATATCATTGATGAACAGTGTCTCTATAGCTCTATTTATGACTTGAATCAGGTCTTTCATCATAACAAATTATAAATAAAATATGAAACCTTCACACATTGGTAGCTAAATGCACACACAATACAGATCTAAATTATTTTTCACATGATATATTGAATCCAGGTCTGATAAGAAAGAAGTGCTATTTTAAAATTGTATAAACTCATTTTAATGTTGGCTGATGTGAGCAAAATAGAGATAGTTTCTAAAAGATGGAAAAGTTAGCCAAACCCAGTGGAATTTTAAAACATTTCTAAGTGAATAAAGCTGGAGATTTTATCAGCTTACGCTGCCTGGTGAGCTTATCTGCTTATTAAATGTTCTCGGTGGCTATTAGTCTGACTTTCAGAAAGCTAAGGCTTTGGGAAAAGATATAAACCATACTGTGATTTACTAGGCCCAAATGGAAAAGCCAGTACTGAGGCAGTTTTCAATATTAGGGTTTCCCAATGTGTTACTGAAAAGCTCTAGTATCTATTTATATCCATCACTTAAAACAGTAGTCATTAGTACTTTAACATTGGTCATTCTGTGATACAAAGGCATTTTTAAACAAAATTGTCATAGTGTTTAAGAGATGCTGGTACATTTCATATAGAATATGTTATATAGGATGTATGCAAAGGGTACTAGCATCTGTTATACATGATTATATGTTTATTTCATACATTCAGCTAGATAAATGCTAGTCAGGTACCCATGGCTCATACCTGTAATACTACATACTCAAGAGGCTGATCTGAGTTCAAAGCCAGCCCATGCAGAAAAGTCCTGGAGGCATTATCGCCAACTGACTAAATGAAAGGCTAGACTGGAGGTGTGGCTCAAGTGGTAAGGCACCAGCCTTGAACAGGAAATGTCAAGCAGGAGTTCAAGACTTTGAATTCAAGTCTGAGTACCCGGGCGCATGCATGTACACACACACACACACACACACACACACACACACACAATATATGTGTGTGTAAATGATATATTACATACAAGTAAATGATGTATATCAAGTATAATAGATATGTAAAATGTCTTTTAATTTGTATGGTAGTATGTTTATTTGCATATCTGTGTTTATAATCAATAGAAGAGACTCATGTATCAGGCTGACTGTAAATGAGCTTTACAGACACTTTAAATTGAGTCATAAATACTATTATTATTCCCATATTACTAGCAACTGAAGAATAGAGAGGTTAAGCAGCTTGCTCAAAACCACATACATTGTACCTAGTGTTACCAGGATTTAAACCCTGGAAGTCTAGTGTCAACATGCATACTCCTAACTACATAAAGAAGACATGTCAAAATTTTATTTTATTTTATTTTATTTTTTTTTTTTTTTGGCCAGTCCTGGGGCTTGGACTCAGGGCCTGAGCACTGTCCCTGGCTTCTTTTTGCTCAAGGCTAGCACTCTGCCTCTTGAGCCACAGCGCCACTTCTGGCCATTTTCTATATATGTGGTGCTGGGGAATCGAACCCAGGGCCTCATGTATATGAGGCAGGCACTCTTGCCACTAGGCCATATCCCCAGCCAAAATTTTATTTTCAAATAAATAAGGAGCATCAGTGCATAATCATGACTTGCTAACAAAATTTACAATGCTAACTTAAAGCATTATTTAATCCTAAACATCTGACCAGAAATTGATAGTGTGTGTGTGTGTGTGTGTGTGTGTGTGTGTGCTGCCCCTTTTCTAGTTTCATGAGAGAAGTTGTTCAAGGCCAATTAAGAATGTTTTAAAGAGAGATTGATTATGAAGGAACATACTTTGTATCCACTTAGTCTCAAAGCTGTTTTTATTTCTCCATTTCCTAAAGGGAATTATAGATCCAGAAATAAGTTTAAACATTCTAGTCCCTTGGAGAATCATGGGCTTTTTTTTCTTTATCGGGGGTTATTTGGAGTTTTATAATATCATTTGGGGCCCCTACAAAATTATCAATACAGGCAGATTGCCAGAGGAGACTCATGAGAAGCATGTGAAGGCAAACCTGTCAGTCCACCCAGTACAGAATGGTTTGTGGGCCTTATAGGATCTGTGAGTCAAAGGCCACTCACCCCAAACCTATTGTTTCATTCCCCACCCACCTCATAAAAAGCCTTCCCTGTTCTTCAGAGCCTCAATAAAGCTTTTTTCTCTTCTCAAATCCTGCACAATGTATTTTATGTACCATTCATTGGCAATTAAATATCTCCTGTACTATTAAATATACTACTGCCACTTACTTCCACAAACATATTTTAATGTGTGTATGTGTATGTGTGTGTGTGTGTGCACTGATAATGAAGATTGAACTAGGGACCTTGAACTGTTGCCTGTTCTTTTCACTGAAGGCTGGTGCTCTACCTCTTATGCCATACCTCTACATCCAGCCTTTTGCTCGTTAATTGCAGAGTCTCATGGTCTTTTCTGCTGGCGATGGTTTCAAAGGACAATCTTCAAATCTCAGCATCATGAGAAGGTAGGATTACAAACAAGCCATTTGTGCTCACCTAATAATTTGAATTGTTACTTGCTTAGCAATAATAAATTTTATTTCTTTCAATAGCCCACAAAATATAACAAAATACCTTGTATGTAGAATAGTATTTGTTGATATGGTTGGAATTTAATGACATCAATAAAAATTTTATTTAACAAGTGCATGAGAAGATATTTTACATAATGTATTATGAAATTCTGTCATTATATTTAATAATATTAAATGATATTTTAGATATAACATGTAAGTTATATATAATGACTTGTAACATGTCATATCTAATATGTAATATAAGAAGCATACAATACCACATGATATATTTCAATAATATAATATGTATTAAATATAAATCATGTTTTACTTTATTAGATATAATATATATTATACACAGAATTAAATATTTGTTATATATTCCCTAGCAAACTTAATGTAGAATGGAATATAAGTAAAATATATACAACATACAATGTAATATACAGTAACATGATATATGATCTATTGCATATCATATATATTTTATCATAGATTTCTCATGTATCTTTGTATGTTAGTATGTTTATATGCACATCTGTGTTTATAATTGATAGAAGAGACTCATGCATCAGGCTCACTGCAAACGAGCTTTTCAGACACTTTATATTGGGTCATAAATTCTATTATTTTTCCCATTTTATTAACAACTGAAGAATAGAGAGGTTAAGCAGCTTGCTCAAAACCACATACATTGTACCTAGTGTTACTAGGATTTAAACTCTGGAAGTCTAATATCAACATGCATACTCCCAACTACATAAAGAAGATATTTCAAATTTTTATTTTCAAATAAATACTATACTATATACTATACTATACTACACAGTGTGATGTATATCTTATAATATGTGTTATAAAATATGATATAATGTATAGCTCTAATAACATCTGTTTTGTGTTATATATATAGTTAAATTATAGTTATATAGTTTTGTGTTATATATAGTTAAATTTAATACCTTATATAAATACAATATGTAAATGTAATATATAATAACATATTGCATATAATATGTGAAACGTATATAAGATAAATAATTACTATAAGACCTACAATAAAATATAATATATCATGTGCTGTGTATATTCAAGTATATAAGAACTACATTATTATGTATTTTATAATATGTTATACATGCTACAATTTATATATTATATACATTTAAATAGCATGTTGCATATTACATAGTAACTATATATTATGTTACATTTTTCTATATTATATATGTCACATATTCATTTTATCTTACATATTAATAAATATGTGTATGTGTACTTATACATATATCATAAAGCAGCAATATAATAGATATAAAGTGGTGAATATTGTAATGATTATACACCCATTAATGTTAAATATCATAAATAGAATTATATAATTATGAATATGATAGATAATAATTATTTGATAAGTATAATATATGGCATATAATAAATGTATCATTACATATGTCATCAGTGAGATTATAATATATTGTATATTAAATATCATATATGTTAAATAATTTAATATAAATAATATATTAAATGTAAAATATAATATTACATCACATATAGTGAAATATAACAATGACTTTACAAATTACAATATAGTTAATATATTATAATAATGTAACACAATATTTTTAGTATACATACTACTTAATAAATAATATATATTATGTAATATTTAATGAATATTATTAGCATGATATAATATAACACATACATGTATATAATCAATATTTATTTAGTTGTACATGCCATATAGTAAATAATATATATCATCTATTAATTAGTAAAATCATATTTGTATTATATAATATAATAAATTAGATAGTACATATGTGATGTTTACTATATTATGTATATTATATAATACATATATGCCATATTATGTCTACAATATATAGCACTGTTGTATAACACATTATAAATATAAACATGTTAATATATTATCAATAACATATAAAGAGCATAAAATAAGCATTAACATAATAATGTATGCACAATTATGCATCATACTATACTCTAATAAATCATAATTATCATAGCATATATTACATCTTATATAATACATATGGCATATTATATTATACATTACATATTATATCACACAATGTACATGACACATATATGTACAGTATAATACACTATATTAATGAGTAATGTTTATATCTATATATTATTATATATTACCCATATATAATATCTGATATTGTACCATAATAATGTATTCTATTATATTTTATTTGTTGTTTATGCATAATATTTTATATATAATGTATCCTATGTAACAAACATACTAAATATTATTCTCCTGTATTTATGGTGATATTTTTTATATATTCTCCATTATACATAAAATATTATGTAAATGTTATATAGTATATATTATATTATTATAATATATTAAATTATGTGCTATGATATGTAGAACAGGAAATAATAGAATATATAATAAATGTCATAACATATATTAATTATATATTACTTGTGTAATAATTATTTATTTGATTACAATTTTATGACATATATGATAAATTCATATTGATTATATTACACATAGCCTATAGTTTTATATTATATGGAAAATGTATTTAATGTTATATTTGTACTCTCTATGTGTATATATGTATATATATACACATATGGATGTATATGTATATGTATATATATATGTATGTACAGGCACTCACCCTGCACACTGCTATAATGGAGGCCACTAGGACAACTCATTATCCTACAACATTTTATGAACCTATTTACAACTCAAGAAATGCTTGTTGAATGAAGAAGAAGTAGAATTCTATGTGTGTGTCTGGGAAGGGTATGAACATTGATACAAGAAAACCTACTTTGTACAGAAAGATGTCATGTGATTAAACGAGAAAATACTTGCAATATGCAAAACCATTTACTTGAAACTATCCACTGTCTGGACATCTTTTAGGAAGAGGAAAATATAGTAAAGGACTTTGAGGAACATACAGGGTAGAAAAATTGGTTACGTAAACCCATCATTAAATGACAAAGAATGCCTTACCAGTGTGTCACACCGATGTCCCTGGCCAGGGTGATTTTTACAGGAGAAAATTCTTGTAAACTATTTGGAATTTGAATATTGTAACTATGTTTTTTAACTACTTGATGTTAAAAACAATGAGATAAATCAGTCCTGTATGCCTGTCATTAGACTGTTTCTGGCATGATTACAGAGTATAATTTCATAAATTTATCCTTTATCTCAGCATACTGAGCTAAAGCTACAAAGTTATAATAAAATGATGTAAATTAAATTTTAAATAGGATAAAATATTTATTGTTTGCATATAAAAATATTTTACCTGAATGCTATGCTTTAAAAATTTATAAATTTGTAGTCCATTAAATGTCATCTCGATTAGCATCTAAATATATTATTAGAGTTCTGAAATAAGAGATTTGTGCTCAAGTATAGATCCATTATTATTTTAATACCCTTTCTCTTTTGCCAGAAATTGGAGTAATGAGTAACAGTCCTGCTGAATCAAAAACTCTTTCTATCAAACATTGAATAACTATAACATTCTTTAGCTTTTATAATTTTTTTTAGTAACTTTTTTTTTTTTTTTTTTTTTTTTTTGGCCAGTCCTGGGCCTTGGACTCAGGGCCTGAGCACTGTCCCTGGCTTCTTCTTGCTCAAGGCTAGCACTCTGCCACTTGAGCCACAGCGCCACTTCTGGCCATTTTCTGTATATGTGGTGCTGGGGAATCGAACCCAGAGCCTCATGTATACAAGGCAAGCACTCTTGCCACTAGGCCATCTCCCCAGCCCCTTTTTAGTAACTTTTAATTCATTTATTTTACTTATTTATTTTTCCTTTCATGAGTGTTGGGCTTGAACTCAAGGCATGGGTGCTATCCCTTAGCTTTTTTGCTCAAGGCTGGTGCTGTACCATGTGAGCTACTGCTCTACTTTTGTCTCTTTCATGGGTGCAAGAGCTTTAGGACTTTCCTATCTAGGCTGGCTCTGAACTGTGAGCCTCAGATTTCAACCTCCTCCCTAGCTAGGGTTACAGTTGTGAGCCACTGGTGCTTAGCTGTAAGTTTCATATTTGGTCTTTTATGGTATAGATTACTTCTAACACTCAAACCTGGAAACATCTATCAAACTCTTCAATTATTTCCTGAGTAATAATGGCAATTAAAATACTTCATTGAACTATGGCCCACATACAACTCCCAAGTGCACATTTGTGAGATACCTAGTTCAATCTCATGCAACACTTACGAGCAATCCCGGGACATAACAGCTCCATGCTTGAGATGACTTTCTGAGCTTCGCCTTCATAACTTGCTCTTTTCTTTTCATGTCCCCTTGGGTTTCTCTTGTTCCCTCATTCCCTTGCTGCTTGGTTTGACACATTGCTTGGCTGCCATCCTAGTTCCAGAATTTGGGCTACATCCCAAGTCTTGAAATCATAGCTCTTCTTCCTAGTGTCATCTCAACTAGCTGATAATAAACTTGGTTTTTAAAATGACTGCAATCCTACAATATGATACTCACTCCTGACACGAGAGGTGGCTAATATGTGAAGAGGCTTGACATAGAGTGAATACAAGACCCTGTAAACATAGAATGAACACAAGACACATGTCTAAAGGAAGAGACACTCCATGAGCTGTGTGATGGTGTTGGACCTAAGGACAAAATCTGAGCCCTTGACCATTTCCAGGCTTCCCTATGTACCACCTGCTACAGAAATACTGAAAGTGCCTGTTTCAATACATCTTATGTGCCAGATCACTTACACTTTGTCACAAACCCTTTCCCCGAAGAGTCAGAAAAATCACACATTAGATATACCACACATTTCATTCACAAAGGTGAATTGGTACATCTCCAATAAAAGTTTATCCCCCAAAGCTAAGAGTTCTAAGCTCGAGCATCACCCAATGTAAAAAGGTTTCTTTAATTCACACACACACACACACACACACACACACACACACAAGCTCGAGGCACATGAACTCAAGCAATAATTAAGAAAAGCTCATAACAAAATCCATAGGCTTTCAATGTTGGTAGCCTGACCAGAATTGCTTGAAAGAAAAGATACAAGAAAAGAAAAAAGTGATTGAGAGAAATAGTTTCCATCTGTGGAAGACAGAGAGGGAGAAAGAAAATTTTGTGCCTGGACTTGAATGTTTTATCTCTTTCTGTAGCCACGCGCTGGTACATTCCAAATTCTTTGAGGATTGTGTGGAGGAGCAAGGAATGACTGGCTGGAAGCTGGAGTTCATGTGCTTCACTCACTCATTCCTTCATTCACCAATGGTACTTGGTGCTCACACTGCCTCACCTTCTCATGCAGGAGAAACACAGATGTGATACATAAGTTAAAAGCACACAGGTGCTGCTGTGATCACCAGTGTATTTGGGCAAGGCCTTTCTTAGGAGATAAAACTCAGTAGAGGCCAGAATGAGACAAGTGAGGCAGAAGTGCAGTGCAGGGAGATTCAGGCAGAAGGCAGGATGAAAGCAAGAGTCCAAAGACAAAATCCTGCCTGGAGGATCCAAACAACAACAACAACAACAACAACAGGAAAAGGATCAGAGCATCTGCAATGTGTAAGTGAAAGCTGAGAAGTGATAGGAAATTAATTCCGAAAGGCAAAACTGAGACCAGATCGCCAACAAACCCTAGGGAACTAGCTAAGTTTGGGGCTTTTTCTCTATATCCCATCAGAAGTCACTGTGGGGAGATTCAATTATTTGTACCATTTTTTTCCATTGCCTGTAATAGTATTAGACACCTGAATTCTTATTCCTATTGTTTTAAAGTCTTCATCCACAGGTAGAGTAGGTTTCCTCATACCTGGAAGGCATGTGACTTGCTTTGCCCAATGGAATGTTAGCAAGTTTGACAGAGAGGCTGTAAAAGTGCTCACATGGCCTGTCTACCCTAGACATTAGGTGAGACATCATCTTAAATACCATTAAAGGACTGGGCTTCAAGTGATCAGTGCCCCTTCAACATGGGGTCTCAGAATAAGACCATCAGAGTACACTGGATTCCATCCTAAAGTTTTGAAACACAGCAATGCAAAGCTAACCTGTTGGTGGTAAGAATGGGTGCTTACTATGCAAAACCACTGAAAGTCAGGGTAGTTTGTAAAGCAGAATGATGGAAACGAGCAACTGACACACATAGCAGAGTTTCAATCCAAGGAACACACACACCGGTACATATTTATATCCTATATATAGATTCTTTATATAGATATTTATACAGATTCCATATCTCTATATAAATAGATTCTATATTTTATATATACATATATTATATATATACTAAGTTCTGGACACACACACACACACACACACACACACACATTATGTGTGTGTGAGTGCACCAGTCCTGGGGGCTTGAATACAGGACCTCATGCTCTTGATTATTTTTTCTCCAGGTCTAGTGCTGTACCACTTGAGCAACAACTCCCCTTTTTGCTTTTTGCTAGTTAATTGGAGATAAAAGCCTCTCAGATTTTTCTTGCCAGGCTGGCTTCAAACTGGGACCCTCCTATCTCAGCCTCCTGAGTAGCTAGCTAGTCTGAATTATTTTTACAAGTTTCTTGTGAGAGCAATGTAGAGAACAGAAAAGAGAGGGAATAGGAGACTAGTGTGGAGGTTGGTGATGGGCTCAGGCCAATGAGAGGAGCAGTCTGTTGCCAGAGTTTCTTGAGTTTGTTGTTGGGATGTGAAGTATAAAGGAGATAAAGGAGTGATACAACCTTGCCTTACAGCAATTTTATCACCCAGTTTGTTATTTTATCCATCCTACCAGCCCTGCTTCCTCCGTTTCTAAGCACAAAAATCAGCATACAAAGAGTGTTGTTGTCAACTGCCATATATCCAGGGACACGGTTACTATGGCAGCCAGCAATTCTCTTTGGGCAGGCAGGTGGAAAGCAAAGATTCTTCAAGAAGCCTAGAACTGAATATAGAGGGTTTTTTTTTCTTTCTTTAATATCTCACAACAAACTTTATAATTGCCAGGGTTTTTTTTCTCTACAACAAAATTTAAATCAGGATGCTTTGGTCTGGCACATAATTATCATCTTCAGAAATCATTGTTTTGATTTTCTTTTCCATTTTGCAATTTATGCTGAGGATTTGTGAGTTTTTGCTGTGCTACATGCAAGCTTACTGTGTCAGATTCTGGGACATTTCCTTCCATTCTAAACAGGCATCTGTGCTTCCATACCTGTCGTAGTCCAGGCCACAGGACACACTGATCTCCCCTGCAGGCTTGGGTCCAGGCCACAGGACACACTGATTTCTCTGCCAGGTTTGTGCCCCAAATCTGTTATCTATCCTAACCCACATCAAAAAATAATAGGCCCTCAAGGGGGCACCTCCCTCCCATGTCCAGTCTGTGGTCAGCCTTCAAACCAAGCCAGTATTGAGAGTCTGGCCCTGGCTCATGTCACCACCATGAGGATTTCTACCTAATGGACACCAACTCAGAGCCTTTCCCACTCTGATGGCTAATGAGTAATGATGGTCTACAGGGTTTGTACATTTATGATTCTCTCTCATAAAAATGATTCTGCCTCCGGAAGATGCATTATCTTATAGGAACCTCAGCTACCATCTGCATGCACATATAACTATTTTTGGTGTTCCTGTGTCTATTGTGCTACTATGGCCATAAATAGACTTTTATGCCTTCTTCCTCGAGGAGATGACAATGAAGAAAGGCCAGTAGGGTTGCCACAGATTAAATTACTTTTATTTATCTCACACGTCTACCTTACCTCAATAAATCAAGCTCTTTTTATTGTTGTACTGTTTGACAGTCAGAGTCAAACAAGCTTTTAAGATATCTAATCCCCTTGTACCATCCAAGGAAGGGGCTGCTTTAATATAACAAAGAACTGTAATAAAGAACTGGTCCCCAAAGCGCAGGGCTATTCAAAATACCCAGCACTGATATAAGAAATAACAGCCAAACAGTCATTAAATTCATGAAAATCCTAAGAAACTCAAGAGTACTCAGAGTAAATTGCATTTTGACACCAAGAATTTAAACAGAAATCTCCTAGGAAAGAGAGATGTATTTCCTGCATTTAAAAAAGAAATTCACAAATGGTCAGGGAGGACTTATTTCTGCAGGTTTTTTGTCTTTGTTTTTTAGCCAATAAGCACTTACTGGTGAGAAAGCTGTTCCTGTTCTTATATCCTTGGGAAACAGAGCATGCCACCATAGACAATTAAATCTTCATTTGGTGATGATAATAAGCAGGAAGGAAATTTGCATAATACAATCACACTGTTTAAGAAACTGACCCCAGCCACACTACCTACGTCATAATTCCCTTTGTGTCCAAAAAAATATAGACCACTTGGCACATCTAGTGCATCAGCTGTCACAAAACAGTGTGGCTCTGAATGTCTCACCTAGAAACATAAGAATCTAGATAAAATAAGGCACTGCTGTCATCATATTCTCAGGAAACAATTTTGCTAATACATTATTATTGGCTAGGCATTGTGGCATATGGTTGTAATCCCAGTATTAGGGAAGCTAAAACAGAAGAAAATTCAAGTTCAAAGCTAGCCCGGATTGTACAGGAAGACTCTGCCTCAAAGAAACATTATTGTTCTATCCTAGATGAGAAAGAAGAGATGACTTTTGAATATCTTTGAATAAAGGTGAACCATATTTATGTAATCAGCCCTTGAGATTAAAAGGTGAGGGTGTGGATATGAAATGGTTCTACTGTTAGCTCTGATAGGAACTTCAGCAAGTTTCCATTCTTCCCCTTCATGTTTCTATTGCTTCTTTGGTGATGAGTGGTCATGTGGGAAGATTTCAGAGTAAAAGTGGGCCAGAAATGTGTCAGCATCTTTGAATTTGTTTTTTTTTTTTTTAAGTCTCTGATTCTTGCAATAGAGCAATGACTACATGATGGTAAAATAGCCACATGGTTTGGATGTGGCTTTTCCCTCAAGACTGGGAAGAGGCGAAGGAGCCTTTAACAGATGAAGCACAGTAGTGATCTTTACATCACTGGCTCCATGCCTTTGGTAGGGATTAAGGTAATCATCTTCCTGGGAATCTTCTGTTTGCTGCAGAAGCCTGCGCCCCACTTAGCCTCTCTCTGTCTTCCTGATTGGGATTCTGTATGTGCTGCATGGTACATGGGGCTCTATGGCCATTGGCATGCCTTTGAACTTCAGAAGGTAAGCGAAGCATGCACTACTTCTCTTCAAGAATGGCTTGTTCCAGCTAGTCACTGAAATGACAAGAAGCTAATGCAAAGACAGGTAATTTTAAAATACTGCTTTAGAGGGCTGGGAATACGGCCTAGTGGTAGAGTGCTCGCCTCATATACACGAAGCCCTGGGTTTGATTCCCCAGCACCACATATATAGAAAACGGCCAGAAGTGGTGCTGTGGCTCAAGTGGCAGAGTGCTAGCCTTGAGCAAAAAGAAGCTAGGGACAGTGCTCAGGCTCTGAGCCCAAGACCCAGGACTGGCAAAAAACAAAAAACAAAAAAATACTGCTTTAGAAAATAAAAAAATAAAAAACTGGGGCTGGGAATATGGCCTAGTGGCAAGAGTGCTTGCCTCGTATACATGAGGCCCTGGGTTCGATTCCTCAGCACCACATATACAGAAAATGGCCAGAAGTGGCGCTGTGGCTCAAGTGGCAGAGTGCTAGCCTTGAGCAAAAAGGAAGCCAGGGACAGTGCTCAGGCCCTGAGTTCATGGCCTAGGACTGGCAAAAAAAAAAAAAAAAAAAAGAAAAAAAAAGAAAAAAAGAAAAGAAAAAAAAACTAATAATGTCTCCTATATTTGTTTAAGAACTCTTACAAATCAATATACACATGGGAAAGTATGTCTCACCACATGCAATATATACACACCATCTCTGTCTCTGATGGCCTATTAAATGCTTCTATTGGTATGGCCCTTAGCTCCTCCATCTCAACCTGAGAACCAAAGCAAGAGTTTCATCATGAATAAAGTCTCTCTGTCTCTGTCTGTGAGATATGTTTTCACTGTGTGTTCCAGGTTAACCTTAAATTCACTATCCCCTCCTACCTCAGCATCCTAAGTGCTGGGATTATAGACACTCATCACTATTCCATACAAAGTCCTCTTACTAAGTTTTGCATCTTAATCTATTTTACTTCATCAGGGTTCAAAGCTAGCCCAGGAAGGAGAGTCAGTGAGACTCTTATCTCCAATTAATAACAGAAAAAGCCAGAAGTGGAGCTATGGCTCAAGTGGTAGAGTGCTGAGCAAAAGGAACTCAGGTTCAGTATCCAGACCCAGAACTCAAGCCCCAGGACCAACAGAAAGAGAGAAAGAGAGAGAGAGAGAGAGAGAGAGAGAGAGAGAGAGAGAGAGGGGAGGGGGAGGGAGGGAGGGAGGGAGGGAGGGAGGGAGGAAGGAAGGAAGGAAGGAAGGAAGGAAGGAAGGAAGGAAGGAAGGAAGGAAGGAAGGAAGGAAATCTCTCCAATGGAGCTTTTCTTTCCTTTGTCTCCCTAGCCATTTAGCTCAGCTGCCAGAATTATCTTCTGCAATGCTGATCTTATAATATCATTGACTAACTTCAAATATGACTTTGTTAACTCTTCACTGGATAAACTCAAATCATTCAGCAACCACACATTTAGTATTGCACAGGTAGGCTATTAAATTGGGGTAAATATAAATATGAAAAGGCACAGACACTGAAGTGGCCCATAGTGACTGCAAGGAGACTGAAACATGTGGGCAGAATTTCACAATACAATGGGACACATGCAACCACAAGATTCTGTAGAAAGTACCCACACAGCACACAACAGGAATGAGCACTTCCCTTAGGGCTTCACAATGGACAAACTTCTGAGTTCCACGTGGGTATGCCAAATAATGGGAAAGGCACAGGACAGGTAGGGAAGACTGAAACACCATTTCAGAAACTATATGCTGCAATTTGTTCTACTGTCAAGAATATATCCGGAACTTGAGATCAAAAAGAGCAGAATGAGTTACTCTTGGATGTAGCATTAAGAAGTGGTAATAGAGTTAAGAGAAGGGGAAAGAAATAAGAACTATACTGTGGGAAGATAATATAGTATTTATGTTGAAATAACCATTGGCAAACTTAGATGTGATGATGACATTCTTTTTTTTTTTCTGTTTATGTGGTGCTGAGGAATCAAACCCAGGGCTTCATGCATGCAAGGCAAGCACTCTACTGCTAAGCCATATGCCCAGCCACTGATTATGACATTCTTGTAATCCCAGCTACTTGGTTATTTTTTTTTAATTCAAGATCAAGACTAGAACTCACTATCTGACTCTTGCTTTCACTCTTTGGTCCGCACTCTTCTGCTGAAGCCATGACTCTAACACAATCCCAGCTACTTGGGTGGCAGAGATGGGAGGATTGCTGTATAATGCTGGCACAGAAAAAAAATAGCAAGATCATTTCATTAACCAACTGAAGCAAAACAGGTTGGTTGAGGGGGATGGCCCAGAGGTGGATTGCTTACCTCATAAGACAGGAGCTTACCTAATAAGACATGAAGCCTTGAGTTCAATTCCATATATATCTGTGTGTGTGTGTGTGTGTGTATGTATGTATTCAGAAAGAATCCATCTCAGTTCAAGAGAGAAGGTAAGAGCAAGAAATAAAGGTGATGGCCCTTAAAACTATAAGGTCAGTTGGATCATTTAAAACAAATACCCAGATGCTGAAGAAGCCTTGAGGTCTCAGAATGTAACCCACTAAAGAAAATCAGAGGCGACCTTCAAAAATACGATGTGGATCAAAGAAGAGTGAGTTAAGGAAGTCAAAAGAAGAAAATGGCCAAAAAAGAGCCATGACCTACCCTGACCCACTCATAGTGACCTCACACTCTGACCCCTCCTGCTCGTTCAGCCTCACTCTCTCTCACCCTCTCCCGTCACTCCTCCCCGCGTCCCCCTCCTCTCTAGCCCCAGCAGAAGGAAGAACAGAAACTTGCATAATAATAAAACTCTCTTTGATTTTTCTTATTTGATCATGGCATCTATGAATTTGAGACATTATATGCACGTATGGAAACCAGCATAGAACTACATATATAATCGGGGGCTATTTGCCAATCTAGAATATGGCCAAGTGTTTTTATGTCTTCATTCTTGCCTTAAATAAAAAAATAAAACCATCTTTTCTGATGAAATCAAATTCTTCTTTAGAAATGCAAGTCAAATATTATTTCTACCCACTGCCTTTTCTCTGGAGAGCAGAGACTTCAGTCCTTGGGGTTTCCATTAACATGTTGTTTGTTCATCCTACCCTAGCATTAGTGGTAAACAGATGAACATCCAATGATATTCTTGCCCTAGTTCTTGAATCCTGTAAATAGATTCAATTGCATGGGAAAAGGCACGTTGAAGGTGTAAGTGTTCAGGATTTAAAATTGTCTCCATGAGTCCAGTTTAATCACACAAACTCTCAAGGGGAAGTTCTATACCTAGAGGCAATGATGTGGGAAAATGAGAAGTCATATGGATTTGCAATATGAGAGAGAATCAACACATGCTCTGGGAAGGAGGTAGAGAGGAATGTGCGGAAGAATGCGCACAGATTTAAGGAAGAAATATTGACCAGAAGATGAAAGCCAGAAAAAAATAAAACCAGATCTCAATCCTACAATCAAAACAAAGCTAAGTCAGCCAGTAACCTGATCTCAGAAGAGACTGCCTCCAAGCTCTAATAAGAATTGTCATCTAGCTCAAACCTTAATTTCACCTTGTGAAACTCAGTACCTGCCTGAGCTCATTTGAACTTCATTCCTGAAGAAATTGTGAGAGAATAAAGTTTTGCTGACATTATTAAACTTGTGACAATTTGTTATAACAGCAATAGCAAACATACTATACTATATCACACGGAAGTTCATTATTTACACATTGACTATACTTGGTCAGAAATTTTGCTTTATTGAATCAATAAATTGAATCTTACATTACCTTTGAGAAATTTGTCCTAAAGATTATGGCTATCCAAAAGAACAAATGTAGTCTTGGTTGAGTTCAGTTTATGAGATGAGATGCCAATCTGAAGTACATGAGATGTGATGTTTGTATTCTCAGTGGTGGCTGAATGCTAAGTACTTCTATTGTATTTGGAATCATGTCCTTAGAAGCAGGGTCATGGGATGAATGTAATACTTTCCGGTTTTCAAAGACTCCTAGACATAAGGCTACTTTAACAAATTGGGTTATTTTGTGTTCAAGCTTTCTGTAACCTATTACCTAGTTCTGGGACTTCCACTTATCCTAGCTATTCAAGGAGTCTCAGATCTGAGGATGGCATTTTGAAGTTAGCCTAGGAAAACAAACCTGAGAGACTCTTAACTACAAGTAACCACCAAAAAGCTGGAAATATAGTTGTGGGAATCAACCTTGAGCATTAAGATAGAGAAGTGCACCCTGACTCTGAGTTCAAGACTGTACTGGTATACACACACACACACACACACACACACACACACATCACCTATCATAGTGGTACACCATTTTAGCCTTTGCCTCCCTGAGTTTGCCTGCTTGGGCTAATTACTTAGTACTACAGAAATGTATAATGCATGCCATGGACCCATCATATTTTTATAGAATATCCGTTACAGTAGTTTTTTTTTTCTTCTTATGATTTTAAAGGATCGTGTTCCCATGCATATTTAAGTAGTAAAACAAGATGCTAAATCTAAGGCCCACTTTCTGGGGCAGAATTTAAAAGCATCCTCCTTTAAAACACATCCATATAGCCAGTGCTCTTTCCCTTAAAGCAATTCATAATGAACCCACAAGGGAATAAAAACTAATGAGGATAATGGAAATTTATTCAGATTAGATTTCAATTTTTATGAAATCTGGTGTGGAATGTTACTGTCTGCTTCTTTATGCAGTGTGGGAGCAGTTTATAATGAGGATTGTGTTAACAATGCTAATGTCAGTTTTAGTTTCTTTTTTGAAATTATCTTTAAGTGGTTATACAAAGAAATTTCAATTCAATGTATCAGCCTGTGACTACAATGCATCTTGATTAATGTTCCCTCTGTCATTTCCCCCTCATCTCTCTCAAACCCACCCACATTCTCAGTTTACAGGTTCCATTTTCATGTATGTAAATTGAATATTATGATTGTATTAGCCACCTTTCCTCTCTCCATTTGTCTGCCTCCCCATCCCTTTGATGTCCCCCTCTCCCACCAACAACTCTCATTTTCCAGCTTCCTAAGGATAATCTGTTAAACTCTAAGCTAGTTGTTCAGAAGAATTACACAACTGGAATCCACCCCTGCATGAACCATACTTTAGTTAATATGACTGTGTATGTATACATATCACCCTGTACATGTTTTCATATGTGTTCATGATTGATTTTGAACTTCTGTGTATGAGAAAAAAGCACACATTATTTGTCAGAACCTGAGTTCAGGTAATAGGTAACATAACTTTTACAGATTCATACATTTCCCAGCAGATGACATCATTCTTTCTGATGAGTGAGAACAAAAGGTAACACACATATACATATATACATACATGTATGTATGTATGTGTCTATCTCACATATCCCCTTGATCCATCATTTGGCCATTGAAGAGGATCTGGGATGTTTCTGTACATGTATGTATGTATGTATGTATGTGTATATCTCACATATACCCTTGGTCCATCATTTGGCCAATGAAGAGGATCTGGGATGTTTCTGTATAAGTACCGTGCTAACCGATTGCACCACTGGAGCTCCTCTGGGATGTTTCTATAACTTGGCTGTGGCAAATAGTGCAGCGAGTTTTAATTTCTTCCCCTTTTCCATTAGGCTCATGGTTGAGAATCACTAGTGTCATTCTGCAGCAGAGCTCCTGGATTTGGCCACCTTTGGGCTGCACTTGCATCTGCTTATCTATTCATCATTGTGAGCCTTCATTCAGTGGCTCATTCTACAAGGCAATGTGCTGTTCTTGTGAGTAAAGGTTTTCCTACTTGTATTTTGAGATAGCTTCAGACAAAATAATTTGCTCATCCAAGGTTAATACAAAGACATAGGGTAAGGTTTGTATTCAATTCTAACAGGACAGCTCTTTTCTTCCTTATTACCCCAGGGGAAGTTTTTTTAACTGGGATGTAGGCTTGGTGTTAATTTTACAAATGACTTCCTTTTTAAAAGTATTTTGAAGTATGAAATTAAAGTGTCCATTACAGCTTGTGTTTTCTTTTTTTTTTTTTCTCCAGTCCTGGGCCTTAGACTCAGGGCTTCTTTTTTTTGCTCATGGCTACCACTCTGCCACTTGAGCCACAGCACCACTTCTGGCAGTTTTCTATATATGTGGTGCTGGGGAATCGAACCCAGGGCTTCATATATACCATGTAAGCACTCTTGCCACTAGGCCATATTCCCATCCCCTTGTTGTTGTTATTGGTTTTTGGGTTTTTTTTGGTGGGGGGAGTCTTCGGGCTTGAACTCAGGGCCTGAGCACTGTCCCTGGCTTCTTTTTGTTCAAGGCCAGCACTCTACCACTTGAGCCACAGTGCCACTTCTGGCTTTTTCTGTGTCTGTGGTGCTGAGGAATTGAACCCAAAGCTTCATGTATTCAAGGCA
This sequence comes from Perognathus longimembris pacificus, assembly GCF_023159225.1. NCBI lineage: Eukaryota > Metazoa > Chordata > Mammalia > Rodentia > Heteromyidae > Perognathus > Perognathus longimembris. The sequence goes on from NC_063184.1 coordinate 10,179,813, forward strand.
AGCACTTCTACCACGAGGCCATATTTCCAGCCCAGGATTCTACAGTGAATAATTCTTAAGGGAAAGTGAATGATTTCTTCTACCTTCCTCAAGAGACCAGGGACACTAGCTTGGGATGTTTAATCTTTCTTCAAGGTTATAGAAACATACACGTACATATTCAAGGGTTGCTTGATTTAATATGTGGCATAGCACATGTATCTACAGCTAGCTTCTCCTCATTTGACAAATGTATCTAATACCTTTTATTTTTCATCTTGAAAAGTAGCCATGGCTTTTATCTTGGGCTTAGCCCCAAAGTCCTGAGACAAAGCCTGAGACAATTCTGGATAGGGAGCTCAGGATAAGAAGTGGAGGAATGAGAAGAACTCACAGAAGATAGGCAAGTTCATCAACCAGTGCACAATGATCAAGTTGGCCACAACTACAACTTGGGCTTTGGAGTAGCAGAAACTGGTTTTACCACTCCACTAGAGCAGTTAGGAAACACCTATGCCCTTTGTAATTTCAGGTTTATCTGTGTAATGGAATCATTGGGGTGCCACCTGCCAATTTTCCAAATGTTGACCAATAGACTCTGAGCACAAAGGGAAGGAAAAAATGCAATGCAGCTGAAGCAAAGTAATGTCAATTATACCTACAAGCAGTTGGTTGCTATAGAAACCAAGAGTACTAGGTGGAAGAGGAGGATGTGAAATGTCACCCAAGAGATACCTAGAACAACTATGTGACATTCCATAATATGCACATGCTGCATTAACTTAATGATACACAGTTGAACTTCTGGTGAATTTTTGATATTTGTATTGCTTCCAATTATGTTTCTTTGGGCCACTAAAAATATTGTACTGAACATTCTTAAACGTATATTCTGGTGTACTTGTACTTGTGTGTTTTGTTTTGTTGTCAGTTGTAGAGCTTGAACCAGGGCCTGGGGGCTGTCCTTGAGCTCTTTTTTTCAAGGCTAGTGCTCTACCACTTGCAGCTGAAGCTCCACTTCTGGTTTTCTGGTGGTTAATTGGAGATAAGAGTCTCAGGGGGACTTTTCTGCCCAAACTGGCTTCAAATCATGATACTCAGATTTTAACCTCTTGAGAAGCTACCATTACAGGCATGAGCCACTGGTGCCTGGCTTGTACTAGTGCTTTATATGTCTATATATTCCCCAAAGTAGAATTGCTGTCTCAAGGCATTTTTCAGGTAGTGTTCTTCATACCTTCACTTTTCCTGAGGATCCAGAGGCTACATGGGAGTCTAGTCTATGCAAGTAATCAGAACCTTCTAATGGCTGCTGGAAGATTAAAGAAGAAAATACTCTTGGACTTCAAAATAAAATATTTTAATATGATTAAATTAATTTTCTCTTATCTTTCTAATGTTTATGTGGGAAGGGTGTATGTGTGCGCATGTGTGTGTATGTATGTGTGCGTAAGATAAAATCCTGGGCCTTGTACATGCTAGGCAATGGTTCGGTCACTGAATCACATCACCATCTTTGCTTTTACTCCCTTAGCTTGTGACTCACATTTCTTTGAAACACTTTAAATATAATGACTCCAAGAAGAAAAGCTCAGGAACAACACCCAGACCACATCCACAACCTATAACAATAATCATCATCATCATCATCTCCAAGGAAGATGGGTCACTTCAGGCAAATGGGAAAGGAAGAAGGCCACTTCACCTGAATGAGGAGGCTGTGATCTAGAAGTCTTCACACAAGTAGATGGAAAGGACAGCCGAACCCCTAATGACTAATTTATCTGGAAAAATATCTCTATACTGTGATCTGGGAAATGGTCTTTATTTGAAGGCTCTTTAGCTTGAACACAGGACATCAGAAGCTACCTTCTCTTGAGCGAGGACTTTCTGCAACATCAGGAATTTCATGTATCCTCTGCCTCAGTTGTATGCTATAAAGTAATTATCACCAGGTGCCTATGCCTCACAACTATCATAGTAGCTACTCGGGAGGCTGAGATCTGAGGATTGAAGATCAATGCCATCCCATATAGGAAAGTGTAAGAGGTTATTATCAACAATTAAACATCAAAAATCCAGAGGTAGAGCTGTGGTTCAAGTGGTAGAGCACTAGCCTTGAGTGGATAAAGCTAAGGAATACACTCAGGCCCTGAATTCAAGCCTCGTAGCAGCACAATAAAATAAAAAATGATTTTCTGTACATATTAGAGAGTAAAGAGGTTTCTATAATGTGCCCTTTTCTTATCTATCATCCTACACCAAAACAAAAATATATATTTCACTTAGACAATCTAATACATTTTACACTTTACAAGATTTTTTATTCCTTTATAAAAAGAGGCAGAAGATATACACGTGCAATAATCACTTGATTACACTCAACAGGGAATGCATCTTAAATTCCTAGTTATGAATATTTTAATAAACAGTATCAATAAAAGCTTCTTGCTCCTTGGCCTATTTATGATACTAAAGATTCAGTTAACAGTAATAGCTCTTAAAGACAAAACAAAATCAAAATAATTTATTTTTCAAGAGCATAAGAAGCAAAGCTATTCCAGGGATGTTTTCTAGCCATTGACAAATTGAAAAAATTGCCAAACTTTCTGAAAACATGGACATGTTGTTGGTTTTTTGTTTTGTTGTTTTGTTTTTGTGCTGGTAATGGGACTTGAACTCAGAAACTGGATGCTATGCTTAAAAGCTATCTCTGAACTTTTTTGCTCAAGGTTAATGATCTACCACTTGAGTCACAGCTTTATTTATGACTTTTTGCTGGTTAAAGATAAGAATGTCAAGGACTTTCCTCCTTGGGCTGCCTTTGAGCCTTATTACTAACATTTCAGCCTCCTGAGTACCTAAGATTACAGGCATGAGCCACTGGTACCTGGCAAATTGTTAGTTTTGAGGAACAAAAATGTTAATATATTTGTCCATTTGAGATAAATACAACAGAGAGACCTTTTGAAAGTCAAATGCTTGTCATAGTAGGGCTATGTACTTGAACATTGAGGGCTGCACATCTAACTTCAGAAAGCGGTTCCTTTCCCTAATTCAAGTCCTCCCTCATGCTCATCTAAACAATAAGCAACTGGAAATGTCTACTTCCCAACTTGCTTATCGCTTTCAAAGGTTGCACCAAGACACTCAAACATCCAAAGCCTCCATTTATTCTCTCAAGGAACACAAGTCATGATAGAATATGACTCACAGACAACCAGGAAAGATTCAATGAGATATGCAAGCCAGGCACCAATGACTCATGCCTGTCATCCTAGGCATTCTGGAAGCTGAGATCTGAGGGCTGTGGTTTGAAGCCAACCCAGGCAAGAAAGCCTGTGAGACACTTATCTCCAATTAACCACTAAAAAAATCCAGAAATAGAGGTGTGGCTCAAGTCATAGAGCGCTAGCCTTGAACAAAAGAAGCTCAGGGATAGTATACAGGCCCTGAGTTCAAGCCACAGGACCAGCACATATGCATACATATTTCTTAAAACATTAAATTAGATATGCAGAGCTTACACTGGGTACCCCTCTTGCCATATCAGTGCACCAAGACATATTAGCTGATACTCAAAAGTCACCATAGTAGAAAGAAACAGGTACTTTGAAAGAAGTAATAATAGTTATGGCAGCATATGGTATCTGCAGAGCCAAGAACACTCCAGAATTCACCTGACACAGAACAGCTGTAGGGTTTAATTCAAGTGAAGTGAGAAACTTCCTGTATGAACCACAAGAGAAGTTTCCAAGCAACTTGTTTTACAGGCGATCTGTTCTCTCCTAAAAAATAGAAAGACAAAGCATACTGAAAAAGTCTCTGATCTCCCTCAGGCTTTAGTTCATTAGAAATGGCTTTATTTAATGCACACACTTCATAAAGGAAAATCTCTAGTGAAAAGAGACACTATTCACAATAGCCCACAATTTAGAAACATTGGACAGAATCCAAAGGTTTTTAGTTACATAAAGTTCCATAAGGACTTTATTAAAATGTGCTTACAACCATCAGATGTCATGGTCTCTGAAGGTAGCATTTGTAGGAAAGCCAAATATAGTATATGAACAGAGAATGATTTAATTTATGAATTAAAAGCTTGATATAAAATATTACACAAAAATATTACACAATCTTTCCAGGTGAGGGTGGCTCACTCCTGTAACTCTAGCTATTCCAGAAGCTGAGATCTGAAGATGACAATTCAAGGACAGCCCAGGCAAGAAAGTCCATGAGACAAAGCTCAGGTCCTGAGTTCAAGCTTCAGGAATAGCACACATCTTTTTATTGTTATTATAAAGGAGAAATATAGAGGGATTACAGTTACGTACAGTGTCACCTCTTCCCTCATTTTCCCCAGTGCCCCCTTCCCAACCCCTCTCCCCCATAAGTTGTATAGTTCATTTTCAACCTAGTGTCTGGTGAGTATCGTTGTTGCATTTATTCACCCTTTGTCCCTCCATTTCTGTGCTTCCTCTTACTATCCCCTAAACAGATAAACTTACATAAAGAAATCCAAAGCAGGACATCACAGTTTTCTCACCCCATAGAAACTTTTACTCCTAGAAAGACAGCCAGAGTAAGTTCTAACAGTACAGGGATTCTGGCCAGGAAGGAAAAATCGACTTAGCTCGTCTAAAAACACAGATTTGAGCTCCGGGCGGCATCCCGCCGCCGCGCCAGTGCCGGTGCTGGCACAGCACCCAGCACAGCAACCTGCACTCTGGATGGCTAAAGCACACAGCATAGACCAGGGAGAAATACTCCAGATGGCGGCTGAGCACGGACGACCTGAAATCTCAGAGAAAGCGTGAGTACCCCACGAAAGATATTCCTACTCCCACCCACAGAGCAGCTTCTGGAAGGCAGCCCTTCCCCCACCGCCAGAGCAAAGCGCCATCTTTGCCACTGGCATAGGGTCAGACCAGATTGGAACTAAAGCGAGCCTGGGGAAAGCAAGGTCAAAGGAGCCATCTTTGAAAAGGGCAAGAGGGACCGACCAGTGAGAGCCAGCTCCGCCCAGGAGAACGCCCCCTGCCCTGGCGGGAGGCATGTCCTGGGCCTCAGCTTAGCCAGAGGTGCCCCGTCCTGCCCGCCAGAATTTCTAAATTTAAAGCGAAAGCAGCTAGCAGCTCCCAGCTGCATGGAAACACGAGACTGGGGAACAAATAGTTCCCGAGACAGTTAAACGGTCCCATCACAGAGGAAGCCCAATTCCCAGCCCAAAACAGAGCTGCACGCCATAGCCACCTCTGCCAAGGAGGCCGCCCCGCCCAGGCAAGCAACTCTCAGCCGGGTAAAACAGGCCAGAGGCGCCCCGCCCTGCTGAGTCCACAGCCTATTCAAAGCCAGGCATCAAAGGCAGCAGCCCCACAGCAGACAGAGGAGCCACAGTTCCCAAGACTGCTCAAGTCCCCATCTACAGAGGACGCCAAGGCCTGCCTGCAAGCTGTGCGAACCACAGAGACCCAGGATTGCACCAACAGGGGAGAAGGGTCAGAACAGACCCCACTTTGCAAATGAAATCAAGTCAAACCAGCCAATCAGGAAAATAGACTGCAGACCATTGCAAGGAAACCAGAGACTGGGGAAAGACTACCCAAACAAGGAGGACTCCATTTTTTTTTCTTTTCAAACATTTTTTAAACTTTTTTTAAAAAAATTTTCTTTTAATTTTTTCACTTCTGAAATGTCGTTGGTTTTTTTTGTTTGTTTGTTTCTTTGTTTTCCATTTTTTACCGGTTTGTTTTATCAAGTTTCTGTTTGTTTGTTAGTTTGTTTGGGTTGTTCCTTTTCTGTTTTTTTTTTCCTTTTATTTTTTTTCTTTTTTAAAAAATTTTTCTCTGTTTTGTGCATCTGTCTTCCAATATTTCTACTTTATTTCTCTCTTTGCATTCTCTTTCTTTAAAAATTACTTTCCTATGAATAACACCTCCACTCTTTCCTGCTAATTCTCCATTGTCTATCATTTTAACCTTGTTCTTTCTACTGATTCTACTCTTCTCCACATTTACACGTCACTGAAACTAAACCAAAATCAGCCCCCCCAATACATTTTACTCTATTCTATTTACTACCTCCAATATACCCTCCTGACTTACTGCCTGGACCTCCAGGTTCCATTGACTCCTGGTTATTGGATAGAGGGTATCCCAGCTTAATCCGAGTGAATCAAAGGGGTTCATAGAGAAAGTCAGTCCTAAAAGAACTTAATATAAAAACAAGAATTGTGTATAGGATTGTAACAGTAAATAAGTAACTACTGAATACAGGGCCCAGGATCGGTTGTTATATTGAAATTGAATTCTTTAGGAACACCAAATCTAATTTTATAGACAGGTATACAAGGTATCTGTATATAATTGTGAACTTGTAAAATTTACACAACAGTGCTTTGTAAGGGCTGCTTTGGGTCTTAAACGGTGCTCACAGGTGCTGGTAGACTGGCATTCCCAATTCAAATGGGCAGAAGAAACACAAGAAAGATGGCAAACAATGGAAGTCTTATCCCCCACTCAAAACAAGCAGGAAGCAGAGCAGTCAACCATAGACATAGAAGAGAACCCCAAATTGCTCTACAAAGTCTACTGATAAACATGATAAATGAAAAGTTTGAATCTCTTCAGTCAATTATTCTAGAGCGTGAGGAGGCAAAGCAAAAATTAATGGAGAATTTCATGGCATCCACAAATGGAAAGATAAATGAACTTCAAGAGTCAAATGAAAAGATAGCTAAAAGATTTGAGAGACAACAATCAAAACCAAAGTAATGAAGTTAATGAAGTAAAGAAGTCCATACAAGACCTAAGAAATGACATGGAAATCATCAGGAAAGATCAGTCAGAAGGAAAAGAGATTTGAAATCAAGTAGCTAGTCTACAGTCCTGACTAACTGAAGAAGAGGATCGAATCTCAGGAGCTGAAGATTCCTTAGATTCTATGGAGAAAGATCAAATATCAATACAAATCCAGTCCAATCAACGAAACAGATCGCTACAGGAGATTCAAGACACGATCAGGAAGCCCAATTTAAAGATAATAGGTATTGAGGAAAACTTGGAGAAAGAAGTTAATGGGATAGGCAATCTATTTAACAGAATATTAGCTGAGAACTTCCCAAATATCCAGAAGGAAAGGCTTATACAGATACAAGAAGCATTTAGAATCCCAAACCGACCAGACCAGAATAGGACATCCCAACGACACATTGTGATCAAAACAGGATCAGTAGAGTACAAGGAAAGAATCCTTAAAGCTGTTAGGGAGAAGAAAACAATCACATATAAAGGAAAAGCAATCAGAATTACCCCAGACTTCTCAGCAGAGACCATGAAAGCAAGGAGAGCCTGGAATGGAGTATACCAAACACTAAATAAAAATAACTACCAACCAAGAATTCTGTACCCAGCCAAACTCTCATTCATAGCCGAAGGTCAAATAAAAGTCTTCCACAGTAAGGAAAAACTGAAACAATATATCTCCCCCAAACCAGCTTTAAAGAAAATCCTCAAAGATCTACTATACAGGGAAAGTAATCAAGATCCCAATACAGACAGAGAAATGAACCCTAAATAGTAAACATCAGATCAAGAAATGGGAAGACACAGCTTTAAACAAGATAGTGATAATGAAAGGAACAAACGATCATCTCTCAATCCTAACTCTCAACATTAATGGATTTAATTCTCCAATCAAATGACATAGGCTCATAAGTTGGATCAAAAATCAAGATCCATCTTTCTGCTGCCTCCAAGAGACACATCTATCCAGAAAAATAAACATCTTCTAAAAGTGAAAGGCTGGAATCAAATCTATCACGCAAATGGCCCCCATAAGCAGGCTGGAGTTGCAATCCTAGTATCAGACAAAATTGACTTCAAATTAAAAAAGGTAAGAAGAGACAAAGAAGGCTACTACATACTAGTAAAAGGATCTCTCCTACAGGAAGATATAACCATTCTAAATATCTACACACCAAATGCAGGAGCATACCCAACTTCATCAAACAAACACTACTGACTCTAAAACCACTCATAGACCCAAACACATTGATAGTTGGGGACTTTAACACTCCACTATCACCTCTGGACAGATCAACATGCCAAAAACTGAACAAAGAAACCACATAACTAAACAATTGCATAGATTAACTAGACTTAAACAAAATCTACAGAATATTCCACCCAGCAACAACAGAATACACATTCTTCTCCGCAGCGCATGGAACATTCTCCAAAATAGATCATATCTTAGGGCACAAAGAAAATCTGTACAAATTCAGAAGTGTCAAAACCATTCCCTGCATTCTCTCAGACCACAATGGAATAAAATTAGAGCTCAACTCAAACAGCCACCACAGAAAATCCTACAATTCATGGAGACTGAACAACACACTGCTGAACCATCAGTGGGTCATTGAAGAAATTAAAATGGAAATTCAAATGATTATGGAATTCAACCAAGTTGAGGACACAAAGTACCAGCTCCTTTGGGACACAGCAAAGGCAGTACTCAGAGGAAAATATATATCTCTGAGTACATACATCAACAAACTGGAGAAACAGCAACTCCGTAATTTAAGGAAGCACCTTAATTTTCTGGAGAGAGAACAGCAAGCCAAATCCCAAGTCAATAGATGGAAGCAAATAATTAAAATCAAATCAGAATTAAATCAATTAGAGACGAAAAAACCATCGAAAGAATCAACAAAACAAAGAGTTGGTTCTTTGAAAAAATCAACAAGATAGACAGATCCCTGGCAAACCTGACCAAAAAACAAAGGCAGCACACTCAAATAAACAAGATAAGAGACGAAACAGGTAACATCACCACAGAAATAACCAAAATTCAGAAAATATTAAGGGACTATTTTGCAAACCTTTATGCCAACAAATTCGAGAACCTGGAAGAAATGGATGATTTCCTAGAAAAAAATTGAGATCCCCAAACTCAACCATGAAGATTTAAACCTTCTAAACAGACCCATATCCAGTATTGAAATAGAAATGGCAATAAATAATCTCCCATCCAAGAAAAGCCTAGGTCCAGACGGATTCACTGCAGAATTCTACAAGGCCTTCAAAACAGAACTCACACCAATATTTCTCAAACTCTTCAATGAAATTGAAAGAGAACATTCACTACCAGACTCATTCTATGAAGCCAGTATAATCCTCATCCCAAAACCAGGCAGAGACTCATCATGTAAAGAGGACTACAGACCAATCTCCCTGATGAACATAGACGTAAAAATTCTCAACAAAATTCTGGCCAATCGACTTCAACAGTTCATCAAAAAAATCATACACCACGATCAAACTGGATTCATCCCAGGGATGCAAAGTTGGTTTAATATATGCAAGTCAATTAATATAATCCACCACATCAACCGGAGCAAGCTAAAGAACCACATGGTTTGCATCTCTGGATGCAAAAAAAGCGTTCGATAAAATCCAGCACCCATTTATGCTAAAAGCCCTGGAAAAAACTGGGATTCCAGGGAACATTCCTGAATATAATCAAGGCAGTTTATGACAAACCAACAGCAAGCATAACTCTAATTGGTGAAAAACTAAAGACATTCCCTTTAAAATAAGGAACAAGGCAGGGATGTCCACTCTCTCCCCTGCTCTTCAACATAGTACTAGAATTCCTAGCCAGAGCAATTAATCAAGAAGAAAATATAAAGGGGATCCAAATAGGAAAAGATGAAGTTAAACTTTCTCTCTTCGCAGATGACATGATCCTATACCTAAAGAATCCCATAGACTCTACCCCCAAGCTACTAGAGCTGATCCAAAACTTTGGCAAAGTTGAAGGATATAAAATAAACCTTCAAAAATCAACGGCCTTTTTCTATGCTAACGACCTGAAGACCGAGGCTGAAATCAGGAAAGCAACTCCTTTTGCAATAGCCCCCAAAATCATAAAATACCTAGGAATAACCTTAACCAAAGAAGTGAAAGACCTCTTTGATGAGAACTTTAAAAGCTTGAAAAACAAAATTAAGGCAGAACTAAGGAAATGGAAAAACCTCCCATGCTCCTGGATTGGGAGGATTAATATAATCAAAATGGCAATATTGCCAAAGGCTATCTACAAATTCAATGCAATACCCACTAATATCCCAACACCATTTTTTAATGAAATAGAGGAAGCAATCCAGAAATTCATATGGAACAATAAAAGACCTAGAATAGCAAAAACACTCCTAAGCAGAAACAACAGTGCTGGAGGAATTACAATACCCGACTTCAAGCTGTATTATAAAGCTATAGTAATAAAAACAGCTTGGTATTGGCACCAGAACAGGCCTGAAGACCAATGGAACAGAATTGAAGACCCAGAAATGAACCCACAGAACTACGCCTACTTAATCTTTGATAAAGGAGCTAAAACAATAGTATGGAAGAAAGATAGCCTCTTTAACAAGTGGTGCTGGCAAAACTGGCTCAACACATGCAACAAACTAAAACTAGATCCTTATATATCACCCTGCACCAAAATCAATTCCAAATGGATTAAAGACCTCGAAATCAAAACAGACACCCTGAAAACACTAAAGGAAGGAGTAGGAGAAACACTTGGGCTCCTTGGCACAGGACAGAACTTCCTTAACAAAGACCCAAAAAGGCTACAAATCAAAGAAAGGTTGGACAAATGGGACTGCATCAAACTGCAGAGCTTCTGCATGGCAAAGGACATAGCTCGCAAGATAAACAGAAAGCCCACAGACTGGGAGAAGATCTTTACCGGCCATTCAACAGACAAAGGCCTCATCTCTAAAATATATGCAGAACTAAAAAAATTACCTTCTTCCAAAACAAAACCGCAAAGAACCAATAGCCCCCTCATCAAGTGGGCTAAAGACTTACAAAGAGACTTCTCTGATGAGGAAATGAGAACGGCCAAGAGACATATGAAAAAATGCTCTACATCACTGGCCATAAAAGAAATGCAAATCAAAACAACATTGAGATTCCATCTCACCCCAGTAAGAATGTCATTTATCAATAAAACTAACAATAACAATTGTTGGAGGGGCTGTGGCCAAAAGGGAACCCTACTTCATTGTTGGTGGGAATGTAAACTGGTTCAGCCACTCTGGCAAGCAGTATGGAGATTCCTCAGAAGGCTAAATATAGAACTCCCCTATGACCCAGCTGCCCCACTTTTGGGTATCTATCCAAAAGACCACAAACAAAATCACAGTAATGCCACCAGCACAACAATGTTCATCGCAGCGCAGTTTGTCATAGCGAAAATCTGGAACCAACCCAGATGCCCCTCAGTAGATGAATGGATCAGGAAAATGTGGTACATATACACAATGGAATTTTATGCCTCTATCAGAAAGAATGACATTGTCCCATTTGTAAGGAAATGGAAGGACTTGGAAAAAATTATACTAAGTGAAGTGAGCCAGACCCAAAGAAACATGGACTCTATGGTCTCCCTTATTGGGAATAATTAGTACAAGTTTAGGCAAGTCATAGCAGAGCATCACAAGGCCCAATAGCTATACCCTTATGAACACCTAAGATGATGCTAAGTGAAATGAACTCCATGTTATGGACACAATTGTTATATCACATTTGTAACTACTTTCAACGTCCCATGTGTATATGTAGCTTCTATTATTGATGATGTTCTTGTATCATCTTCCTGTGGTTGTACCTACACTATCTCTGTAATCTTATCTGAGTATATTGGAAATCATGTATACTGGTATTGGAAGTAGGAAATTGAAAGGGAATACCAAATTTGAGAGACACAGGGTAAAAAAAGACAAACAACTACAAAAGCAATACTTGCAAAACTGTTTGGTGTAAGTGAACTGAACACCTGGGAGGCAGGGAGGGAATGGGCGAGGAGGAAGGGGAGTATGAGGGACAAGGTAACAAACAGTACATGAAATGCATCCAATGCCTAGCATATGAAACTGTAACCTCTCTGTACATCAGTTTGGTAATAAAAATTTGAAAAAAAAAGAATTCAAAAGCAGCAATGAAAGAGAAAACAAACAAAAAGCAAACTAACAAACCTCTCCTCCCCGTTCCCATTTCTTGTAGTTTATTTCAATAAGCATTTTATGAGTATATGCCCATAGCTATTGAGCCTTTTTGATAGTGTTCTAATAATGTCATCCATTAGTTCACTCTATGAATGTTTAGAGTCACGTATAATTTATCATATCCAAGTGTAATTCTTTATCTTTTACCGTCCTGTGTGTTTACTTGTAGATTTATAAGAACATTCTAGTTAAAACAAATGAGGGAAACTATGTAACCTGTTTCTTTGGGTCTGGCTTACTTCATTCAATATATTTTTTTCTAAATCTTTCTCTTTCCTGACAAATGGTTCAATATTGTTCTATCTGATGGAAGCATAGAATTTCATTCGAAAGTAAGAATGGCCAATAGACACATGAAGAAATGGTCAACATTTCTAGCCATAAAAGAAATGTAAATCCAAACAATATTGAGATTCCACTTCACCCAAGTTAGCACAACCATTAGCAAGAAAATAACAATAACAGATGCTGGTGGAGATGTGGCCAAAAGGAAACCGTACTACACTGTTGGTGGGAATGTACACTTGTTTAACCACTCTGGAAAGCAGTATGGAGGTTTCTCAAAAGAATAAATATAGAGATTCCCCATGACCCAACAATTCCTCTCCTGGGCGTTTATCTAATTGACCACACACCAGGTCACACTAAAGCCACCAGAACAACCACATTCATTACAGCATTCTTTACCATAGCCAAGAGATGGAATCAACCTAGATGTCCTTCCAAGGATGAATGGACCAAAACAGTGTATAATAAATTCTTATATTTTATAGCTAAGGAAATAAAGACTTTGAAAACCTATGTATTTTGTGACATTTTCCAATGTAATTTTGTGTATATGTGTGTGTGTGCTTGCTGTGTGGTACTGGTCCTGGGGTTTTAACTCAGTGCCTGGATGCTGTCCCTATGTTTTTGGGGTTTTTTTTGCTGGGGGCTAGTCTTAGGGATTTGACCTCAGGGCCTGCACTCTGTTCCTTAGATTCTTTGGATCAAGGCTAGTGTACAAACACTTGAGCCACAGCACCACTTTTGGCTTTCCCTGTGATTAATTGAAGATGAGAGTCTCATGGTCTGGGCTGGCTTCAAATTTCGATTCTCTGATTTCAGCCTCCTGAGAAGCCAGGATTACAGACTGCATCATGACATTCCTTTTGAAAAGTCATTATTATTATTATCATAAAGGTGATGTACAATTATGTAAGTATGGCAATGAGCATATTTCTTTTTTGGACATCACCCCTTATGACATTCTTCTTCTTCTTCTTCTTCTTCTTCTTCTTCTTCTTCTTCTTCTTCTTCTTCTTCTTCTTCTTCTTCTTCTCCTTCTCCTTCTCCTTCTCCTCCTCCTCCTCCTCCTCCTCCTCCTCCTCCTCCTCCTCCTCCTCCTCCTCCTCCTCCTCCTCCTTCTCCTCCTTCTCCTTCTCCTTCTCCTTCTCCTTCTCCTTCTCCTTCTCCTTCTTCTTCTTCTTCTTCTTCTTTTGTCAGTCATGGGGCTAGAGCTCTGGGCCTGGGAGTGGTCCCTGAACTCTTCAGCTCAAGGCTGGTGCTCGACCACTTCAGCCACAATGCCACTTCCCGTTTTCTGGTGGTTAATTGGAGATAAGAGGCTCTCCGACTTTCCTGCCTGAGCTGGCCTTGAACGGCATTCCTCAGATCGAAGCCTCCTGAGTAGCTAGGTTGTAGGTGGGAGCTGCCGGCACCCTGCCCTTATGACATTCTTAGACACTGTTTTCCATATTACTTCTGATTTTCTCCTTTTTAAAACTGTATTTTCTTGTCTTTTCTCTTTTAGTACTGGGGAATGAATCCAAGATTATCAGCTTTTATCTTCCTAGTCAATACTTTAAAAAAAATGTTTAAGTAGTTATACAACAAGGTTTCAACCTAACATGTCAGGTTATGAGTACAATGATTTGATTTCATTTCAACATGTCAGATTGTGAGTACAATGAATCTTGATCAGTGTCACCCCTTCTATTATTATCCCCCGTATCTGTCAGCTCCACCCATCCCCTCAAGTTGCCTGATTCTATTCTCACAGCTGTACATTGAGTTTTATGACTGCATTTGCCTACCTTTCCTCTCTCCATTTGTCTTCTCTCCCTCCTCTTGACCACACCACTCCCTCTTTTGAAATGAATATTTTTACTTCCATTAACTAATGAAAAAGAAAACCCTGAAATTTTGGAGGTTAACAATTTTGAAGAAGTCATAAAACATAATAAGCAGGTCAGAGAGACCAGATTATAATCCAGGTCTAACATCTCAAAATCTGTACGCTGTTATATCATCTGCTTCTCCAGCCTTCAGGAGCAGTATTCCCTGCCAGAACCCAGGGGCCATAGCTCAGTTTGGGTCCATTTCTTGCTCTGTGTGATGTTGAGCTTTCGACACTTACCTAGAATTGTTGTGTGGCCATCCCCCACACATTGGTTTATTGTGAAAACTCTCCCTGCCTTCCTCTACAATCTCAGATCATCACCTTTTTTGTTTCTCTTTTTACCAGTCCTGGGGCTTGAACTCGGGGCTTGTGCACTGTCCCTGTTCAAGTCTAGCATTCTACCATTTGTGCCACAGCTCTACTTCCAACTTTGGGATAGAATATTGAAGATAAGAGTCTCACAGACGTTCCTGCCCAGGCTGGCTTCAAACCATGCTCCTCATATCTCAGTCTCCTGAGTAACTAGGATTATAGAAGTGAGCTGACATCATCACCCTTCCAACACCATTTTTTAAATACTGGCAAGCCCTCGTAGGGAGAACCCAGAAGAATTTATTCTAAAAGGCCAAGTTAGCTTAGTCCTCTCTAGGTTTTTTCTTCTCATTATTAGGCACATCTGAGGACCTGTATTCCTTCTGGTCCATTCGACTCATCTCTCTTCACCTGGAATATATCCTTAATTGGCAGTACTTCTTATCAGTAACCTTATATGCAGTGATATACACACATGCACATGTAGGTATATACATTACATTTTTATTTTATTTTATATATTTAAATAAAGAAATCTTAATTATAATTAAAATATTTTTATTGTAAATAAATATTAATCTAAAATATATTTAATGATCTGATTTTATGTCTGCAGAACATGTGATTGTATGTATATATGATCATTATATGTATGCATGTGTATACATACACACATACACACACATATATGATATACTGTTCCTAAATCCAATGCAATTATTTAACATTATGCAATATTTTACCCTTAAGTCATTAAGTTGTATGTCAGATTGGTTATGCAAAACCCAGAAAGTAATCTAATTATGTCCATGTTTCTTAGGATGATTTATTTATGCTTTGAATTAGTCATTTTGGCTACAGTACTAATGTGACAATTGCCCTTGTGTTGTTCTTGGTATTATTATAACTGCAATCTATCAAGAATTTGACCCCAGACATAGCAATCCTTAAAAATACTTAGCACTGCACATCCATGTTTATCGCTGCACAATTCACAATAACCAAAATATGGAAACAACCCAGATGCCCCTCTACAGATGAATGGATCCAAAAAATGTGGTACCTGTACACAATGGAATACTACATAGCAATTAGAAATGATAAAATATTGGTATTCGCAGGGAAATGGTCAGAACTTGAACAAATAATGTTGAGCGAAACAAGCCTAGAACACAGAAAACAAAGGGGCATGATCTCCTTGATATATGACTGTTAAGGTGGGGGGAGGGGGACACTAGAGACCAGGTCTGCGAAACAAAAAACTTCTTGTCAAGTGGTATTTCTCACAGGTTTGGGTCAGCAACCTTACATTATGTAACTAAAACCAAACAACTACTAATTATAAAAAGATCTAAAATAGGCCACTCAGTGGATCACAATAGCTCAAAAGCTATATATGTATGATCATATAAGACAAGGAAAAGAAAACTCTATTGTTGACATATTTAAAGTTCTAGGTGAATTTCCTTTGGCGTATGTCACGTGCTTACTGTATATGTTTTTGGTACACTGGGTATTGTATATATGCCTACCTGATCTAGGGAAGGGAAAGAAAAACGAGGGTGTAAGATATCACAAGAAATGTACACACTGCTCTATTATGTAACTGTACCCCTTTTGCACAATACCTTATCAAAAAATTTAATTAATAAATAAAAAATACTTAGTACATTACTTTCCTGGGAATATTTTTTTAAAAACTTTGTCTGGAGCATTTTGATGTATAATTTCCTTTAATGTGATCATATTGAAGACATTTCAACTAATGTCAATCCTAAAAGTGACAATTGTTGAAAATACCTTTCCACTATCACATCCTAAATGTCTATATTTCCAAGACATGGATCCTATTAAATTTTGAGAGTCCTGAAATGTATGCATTTTCCAGTCACAGCTGTTGAGGATGGAACAATAGTTGCCTCTTCATCCTTGCAGATAAACCTTGGCATAATTATATAATAAGCAATAGCCACAATTCTCTCCTCTGCACCAAAATGACCTTTCAGAGGGAGACTACACTGTCTAACATTTGTCACCTTCTTACTGAATATCATTTTCAGCCACATATTCAGCAAAAAAGACTGAAGTGATACAGACAGGGAGCTTCTAAGCAGGCTGAGTAGCCAGTATTTGAATATATTCCTTAGATACTGAAGTGAAAATTGCTATGAGATCTTGTGGCACTCATCATTAAGTGCACAAATGGGGAATAAGAACAGTGTGGGATTAACATCAAGTATTGGGGTTGTCAATGTCCACAGCAAAAATTATCAGTAAGTAAACATAGGAATTCTGCACCACAGTAATTATTGTGAATGATGCCTTAGACCTTCAATAGGCTCCACGGTAAGGTATTCCCTGTGCTTGAGCAGCAGGGAGCAATGAGAACAGCCTGGGCATGAGCGCCAGTAAATCCCATACATGTATGCAGGTTCTTCTTTTCTTGCTACCTCTGTAGATGTCACAGGTCAAATTATTTGTACTTTCTGAGTCTCAAATTATTGTCATATTGAACAAAATTACACGTGGAACATGCAAGATGCTTCATACAGACTTGATTTTATTTTTTACTTCCCTCTTGATTTTGTTTACTTTTACAATAATTGTTTTTATTATTCTCTGTACCAGTATCAGGGCTTGAACTTGGGGCCTAAGCATTGTCCTTTAGCTTTTTCTCTCAAGGCTGACACACTTTACAACTTGAGCGACAGCTCTACTTCTGGCTTCTTGGTGGTTAATTGGATATAAAGCTCATAGCCTTTCCTGTGTGGCAGGCTTCAGTCTATGGAGTGATCCTCAAATCTCAGCTTCCTATATCTAGGACCACAGGAGTGAGTCACTGGGGTGCAGCTTCCCTCTTGGTTTAATCAATCAAAGCACCAGAACCTTAACCACAAAATATGTGCTATCTCATATCGGAAATATGTATTTAATAAGCTCTAAAACTTAGGCTCTTTGGGAACGTCAGAAAAATGGCAAAAAATATTTACTTCAATTAACTAAACCCACACTTTACTATAAAATATATATCAAGCTTACTTCATATACTATCTGTTATTAATAGGATAGCTCTATTCCCATGTGCTCCCTATGACAACATGCAGCTTAAATAGGATGTGATATATTCGTTTTCTTCTTTTAGGGTTCTTACTGTCTGGTTTTAATTATGCCTTTGTTCTTAGCCAAAATGTAGGATTCAAAAGCCAGGCACCAATAGTTTATGCATGTAATCCTAGCTACTCAGGAAGCTGAGATTTGAGAGCTTCAGTTCGAAGCTAGCCCAGGCAGGAAAGTCTGTGAGATTCATCTCCAATTAACTATCAAAAAGTAGGAGAAAGAACTATGGTAGAGGGCCAGGCTTGAGCAAAAACTGTCACGGACAGTTCAAGCCTCAGGACCTGTGTTATGAGCATGTGCATGCACATGCCCATACACACACACATATATATACACACATAAACATATGTACATACACATATATTTAATTATGTTAATTCAGGCTCTGAGAGATACCAATGACACACACTCTCTCATATGTGGAAGCTAGATGTAAAATGCATATATGAATCATAACATACACACAAAGAAAATAAGTAAAGGATGGGGAGGAATCCAAAGGTGTAACTTTTCTGAAAAACTAATAACACACACATATATTCATACATATGTATATATGTATGTGTATATATATTTATATATATATATGTGTGTGTGTATCAAGTATGGATATTTCTTTGACAGTATTTACCTAGCTCCTACCATGCTACAGATAGCTCCTACTATGCAATAGACACTGTATCTTCGATATGCCCCAATTCAGTCAAATTCTACAGAAGGCTTTAGGCTCACCCCCTATACCATGACCTGCTGGAAGTGGGATGTGATGCCTTATTGCTTGGACCAGGATCTGTGACTCCTATTTTAATCATTGCATTTTCTTTTCAGGTCCAACATTCTCCCAATGCTGTAGGAACATCACAAGGATTTGAATCTTTAGGCAAGAAAGTGATTTCCTGTAAAGAGCATAAAATCATATCAGATCCATATGCTAGTGCCATTCAGCCCTCTATGTCACATATTAAATACTTCTAGCAATAGTAGTTCAAAGTCATTTTGATTTAATAAGTTTATGTTCCCTCTCTTCTGATGGTCAAGGAATGTTGCATAGCATAGTAATCCTGGTGAGATTATTTTAACCTAAGGGCAATATTTCATGTAAGTGTGAAGCCTTTTAATCCCTTTTGCTGTGACTAGAGATCATGTTATGGTGGCTCACAGGAAAAACACAGGTAATGGATTTTGAATATTGAGACTGAAGCCCTGAACTAAAAAATGACCTTCATGTAAGTCAGGAGATCATGGAAATGCAATGATGAATAAGCTTCAGAGAAGGAAAGTGATTTGTATATGGAAAGCATTTAATATATTCTGTTTCAAAACTCTCAAAGACATCCTAGGCAGGCTTAAGATACTTGGAGGTAAATCGACTAATACCTCCTCCCTCACTGCCATACTTCATACACGCTCCTTCTGGAATATATTCTGCACACACAGATACATATATTGTGTCTTTGTTTATGATGGGAAGATGTTTCCCCTTTTTCTACAAATTGTAAAAGTATTCTCATTCCTTGTTTCAATTTAAATCCTACCTCCTAACATCTGAACTAAGTTCCCCTGAAGATGTCATGAAGCCCTTGTGTGCTTCAGCCTGCATTTTATTTTCATTTTCTTTCATTTTTGCTTTCCTTGGTCTCTTACAAAGACATTGCAAATTCATGGCACCTGACAGAGTGCATTCAGTGCCATTGGCTCAATCCAGACTCAAGTATAAGATTGAAGTATAAGTATAAAGTATACTATTGAAATATTAAAAAAATAAATGTTTATCGCTAAATGGTGTGCCATTTAGTATCTAACTTAACTTGATTTGTCATTTGTGTTCAATGAACATAACTGTCCTGTATGACATTATAAAATAGTTGAGAGGCTTGCATCAAATAAGGGAAGTGATGGCATATTATAAGCTCCAGAATGTTCTGCAGAGCTCAACATGTTGTTCTGGAATAAGCTGGTCACATCACACAGCAGTTTTCTTCCTTGGCTTCTAAATTCTCTCTCATTTCCATGCTGTCTCTTGAAAAAAAAAAAACCAATGGCTGCTGGTTTTGACACCTTTGTTATGGAGAAGTGAAATCTAATTCTTACTCTCCTTTGCTGCCCCACTTCTAGGCCATGATCCAAATATTCCTGTTGCCCTCAGATTCTGGCCACTGAACTACAGAAAGCACTGGAGCCATCCAGGGCTTTTCTAAAGATCTAGCACTCCCCAGCCCATCTTTATACCCTAGCTCAGGATGGATGCACCAGGGCTGGGGATATAGCCTAGTGGCAAGAGTGCCTACCTCGGATACACGAGGCCCTAGGTTCGATTCCCCAGCACCACATATACAGAAAACGGCCAGAAGCGGTGCTGTGGCTCAAGTGGCAGAGTGCTAGCCTTGAGCGGGAAGAAGCCAGGGACAGTGCTCAGGCCCTGAGTCCAAGGCCCAGGACTGGCCAAATAAATAAATAAATAAATAAAGGTGGATGCACCTGTGTGAATAAACCACCAGACTCTTCTAACCCATGCCAGCCGGGGTCCCCACTAAAATTCCCAGCCTCAAAGAATTGATTGTAATAGGTGTTTGGTTATTTCATACAACTAAATATGTGGGTTTTTAGACAGGGTCCTCTGAGTTAGCCTGCACTCCTCTGACCCCCATCTCCCAAGTAGCACACATGGTTTCAATACAAATGGCTCACTCTTTACAGGTCTTTTCAGGTCACAGAAAAGGCTCACCTCTTCTTGATACTGAGGAAATTAAGTGAGTAGACATTGCCAATCATTGTCAATCATTGGAAAGGCACTGCTGCTCAGGGCTTATTGAACAGAACAAGCTATTCCAGAGCCCAAAGTGTCAGAACTACTAGCTTTCAGGGGGGGGAAAGATACAATAAGCAATTAACATACTTATCATGCGCTCTTTCAAAGACATTGTCTGTGAGATTTCCAAGTCAAATTTTCCACCTCAGCTGCTGGCTCTCAGTTTCTCTTTATCTCCTTCCCAAGGCCTGTGGCTTTTTATTGTTACCATTCCAACATTTGTGAACTATATGAGTATCTAATGTTACTATCGACACTTCTTTCACAGTATCTACATCTCCATGACAACCAAGCCTTGCTAGTGCTTTTGCTAAAGCCCTTAATCACAGAGTTTTTCTCTGTGGCTTTTACTTCTTAGAGCCAAAAATCAAGCTCATCACTCCTCTATACATATATTTAGGTGTGTTTATGTGTATATTTATGCAAACATACTTGCATGCATATGTAAACACATGCACTCAAAAACATGCACAAATGTCTTTGTATGTATACACATGTGTACACAGACACAGACATTTATATGTGTAAATATGTGCACATAAATTTTTCCACTTATTGTTTATTACTGTTTCCAAAGTGTAGGTCACCAGCATTGAAATGAGAAGGTATATAGTATTTCTACCTAATACATTATCTGTAAGAATAAATGGAGCCTGTCCAATGATTAAGAAAGTAAAATGTATTAAGACCAAAAGTACCATTCAGGTTGAAACTTTTTAGAAAATTTTACTTATGCCTAACCTATAATGGGGTCAAACTCAGATGTTTAAGAGTTCTGGGTACAAGGTGGTAAGTACAAGCATAGCTAGTAGTGTGAAGTGTGATCCTATCCCAAAGGCTAAAATTAGGAAACACAAACCTTCAATAAGTGGTATGAGTCCTTCTAATAGTTCCACTTACCTACATACCATTCAGGAACCTTCTGTCTACCCCCACTTCTCCTTGAGACTTTTACACAATGTGATTGACTTGGTTTACTGACTCTTTGTGAAATGCACCTTTCTGGAATCCAATGTCTTTTTAGTTAAAAATGTTCATGACTGACATAGAGCAAAAACTAACAAGATTGCTGGATAATTAAATAATGCACCTTTCGAGAATTCAATGTCATTTTAGTTAAAAATATTAATGACAAATATGGAGTAAAAAATTAAAAAGATTAGAGGATAATTAGATAATCTCTACCAAATGCCTTCATATATGCTTTCACTCTTATTTATTTTATTTTGTTTTAGAAGGAAAAGAGTGCTGTTATGATTTTAGAATACATCATATAATGAATAGTCCAGACTCAGTACAATGCCTTTTACTTCACATATTTTTCTTTTGGGTGAAGACTTGAAATTTACTCTCTTAACAACATTGTAATGTACAGCCCTCAATCGGTAGCTATAATAGAATCCCGCCCCCCGTATTATCTACTATTTCTCTGATAGTGTTTATAGCATATTAGTGTGACTATAACTACAGTTATAGTATTTTTTTCTTCTGTATTGTCAAAAAGTGAAGTACAGAAGGGTTACAGTTTCATATATAAGGCAAGTACATTTCTTATTCAATTTGTTACCTACTCCCTCATATTTCCCCGGCCTCCCTCACCACCCCATGAGTTGTACAGTTGGTTTACACCAAATAGTTTTTTAAGTATTGCTTTTGCAATGGTTTGTCTTTTTATCCTTTGTCTCTTGATTTTGGTATTCTCTTTTCATTCCCTAGTTCCAATACACATATATACAGTATCCAGAGTACTAAAATCAGATACAGTGATAGCATGGGTAAAAACACAGGAAGAGAATACGAGAAAAAATAAAAGGTATGGTTTCACATGGCATGTTGAAAATAATTACAACAATAATATACCACTTGTTTCCATAACTTGGAATTCATTTCGCTTAGCATCATCTTATATGTTCATATGGGCATAGCTATTGGGCTATTGTGATCTTCTGCTATGTTTCTCTGATATTTTTAACAAACCTTCTTCTCATCTCCTAAATGTGGATGTCCCCTCAAGGTTTGATAATCCATTTAACACATTAAATGACTTCTGCCATCCTTGTTTTACTGATGCTAGGAAAACCTCACTCTTGGCTCTGCTTCTCTCCTCCTAAGTTCTAAGCTCATATTAATTTAGGTCCTATGGAGTTTTCTCAACTTTTCTTACTTCAATATGTAGTCACCAGTAAAGCAATAACTTATTTGGTACATTTTCATATTTCCCAGAGTATCTAACCGTGCTTTGCCCACATGGTAGGCATCAACAAATAATGGCTATATGAATGAAAACTACGACCTAGAATACATCTTCAGAAAGATGGCATATAACTCATAGAAATGAACATTGTGTAAAGCTTACATTGACATTTTCATACACCTGGTATATGCATTACAGTCTATCACAGTATATATTAGTCATCAGTGACTATGTTCAATTATTTATGTTCCAGAAGCTATAATTCAGGCAGAAAGGGATTTTGTTTTAGAGTCTGGCTTAATTAAAGAATATTTGCTGTTTCTCTAACAGCCAACACTGGAGAAGACAAGGAAATCATTTCTAGTTTATTTTACATTGCCTCATGTAACTATGCTTCATGCCAGAAGAAAACATGATGCCCATGTTGTCTGAAATGGTAAAAAGGAATTATTTGGCTTATAATGGTGTTGAGAACTAAACTTCTGAAAATGTCAATACAGAAAAACAGCATTTGGAGCATATGATGCTAAGGAAAAAAAAAAAGGTGATTCTTTACTAATCTACTCACTCCTCCAATTCCAACCCTGAGCCACCCATACTGTTTAAAGCCAGAAAAGTCAAAGATAGCAACCTGAAAATTAAACTCATAGTCCATTTTATTGTCTATTATAAGGCTTCAATTGTGTTTATAAAATCAGGTCTTTTATACAAATTTTTATTTTGTGGTGATGGACCCTCTTTGTTGCTAAGCAGATGCTCTAACATTAAAAGCTATTTTATCAGCCTATTTGCATTGTTATGCTTGAGACAGAGTCTCACTTTATGCCCAGGCCTGCTTGAACAGACTGCCATCCTCCTATTTTGCTTCCCCTTGTAGTTAAGGGTGACAGTTGCACACTGGGAAACACATCCATTTGTTGAGAATAAATCTCATGAACTCCCATGAACTTTAGCCTGGGCTGGCCTTGAACTGTGATGCCCTGTTCCCTGCTTCCCAAGGAGGTAAAATGATGGTAGGTTCCAGTCACAGCTCATGCCCTGATACAAAAGTATCATAAAGCTACTGTTTTTCTGATATTTTCTACTGGGAATGTCTACCTGCAACTGGTAGAACAGGAAGGAAGCTGCAAGCTCACTCATAGGAGATGCGCACATTTCTGATCATCCTTGACCAAAACAAACACACAAAATCTATACAGCCTCAGGACATCATGTGGCAATTCATTCTATTTCCAAATTATGGCCTCTGTCACAGAATCCTTCCATAAAATGCTACCTGGAGTCTAAAAAAATAGACTTGATGCTTCTTGACATTAGGGACCTTAAGTAATTTGAAGAATATTGTTATATCCCTTTCTAGACAAACTGTTATGAGATAGGGGCTTAGTTTGAGTCCAGTAGTAAAGGGTACACTTGTTTCAAAACCTTAGAGAGCTCAGGAAGCAGATTTTTCTTGTGCAGGTCCTGGGGCTTGAATTCAGGGTCTCTGAGATTCTTTTCCTTAAGGCAAATGCTCTATAACTTGAGCCACAGCACTACTTCCATCTTTTTCTGAGTAGTTTTGGAGATAAAAGTCTCACAGACTTTCCTGCCTAGGCTGGCTTGCAACTGCCATCCTCAGATCTCAGCTCTCAGGAGTAGCTAAGATTACAGGCATGAGCTGCCAGCGCCCAACAAAAGATGATTGATTTCACTAAGCCTTTCCTAAATGTATCCTCTGAAACTCCTCATCCTCTCATCTTTGGTTTTTACCACTGATAACCTGCTCCTGCCTTTGTAGACTGGAGTTCTGTGAGGATGGTGCAATACTGTATCCAGGATGCAAATACAATGGCTAGCATATCATAGGCATCCATTAAGAAAGTGTTTGTTGGGCTGGGAATGTAGCTTAGTGTTAGCGTGCTTCTCTGTCATGCACGAAGCCCTGGGTTCGATGCCTCAGTGCCACATAAAAAGCAAAAGCTAAAAGTAGCACTGTGGATCAAGTGGTACAGTGCTAGCCTTGAGCAAACGAAGCTCGGCGACGGTGCCTACGCCCAGAGTTCAAGCCCCAGGACTGGAAAAGAAAGAAAAAAAGAAAGTGTTTGTTAAAGAATAGAAGATAAAAATAAAGTATCTCAGAATAAAGAGACAATGTATTAGTTAAGAATAGCTAATTAGAGCCTGCTGCAGGTGGCTCATGCCTATAATACTAGTACTCACTAGGCTGAAACCTGAGAATGACAGTTCAAACCCAGCCTGGGTAGAAAAGTCAATTAACTACCAAAAAGCTAGAAGTGGAGGTGTGACTCAAAGTGATAGAGTATGGCTAAGGACATCTCTTAGATACAGAGTAAACACTGACATAAATAAAATAGGAGCACTGACATAGTAAAACAGAATAGCTAATTAGATATTTGAGTATTTCTTAGTATTAGAAACACTGGTAGACAGTTTCGAGTAACAGCATTTGCATTTTCCTCGGGTAGTTGTTTCATTGCATTTTATAATCTTACATTACCAACTAAAACATTGTTAAAATATGCATATTAAAAAGATAACATTCGAAGTGGATACATGCATTCATCCACCTGGCAGATACCAACAAAGAGGTCAATAAAAGACAACTACACTGTTGGCATCTTGGCAGGAATAACTGCGCACATGGTGTCTAAACAGGAACTACCCAAGGTAGGGACAAGATGAATGTCATATAATAAGCTCCAGTTAACCAATGTGAGCTGCTCCTGACCATTATCCCTGATTCATTGCATCCCAGAGCTCATCGTTGGACTGTCTCAAATGATTTTCCTTGTGCAGCCAGTTTGAATTTCCAAAGCAACCAAACACAGAGAATCTCAAAATTGATTCCATTGCTATTTTAGTAATTTGAAGTAAACCGTTTCTTTGAAAAGAGCTAATCTTAAAAGGACTTGTTTAGTACAGGAGCTTTTGATGTGACAGCCAGGTGTATTTTTTGACCTTGAAACCTGCTCACCAAGGCATTGTACTTCTTCTTTTGTCTGATGAAGGGCTCAGAGCTAATCTAGATCTCTAGGAATCTTAGAATTGGTTGGGAGATCAAAGCACTTAAAGACAATGCCTTTAGCCAGGTATGCTACTAGCTCATGACTATAATCCTTCATACTCAAGAGGCTAAAATCTGAGGATTGTGGTTCAAAGCCAGCCCAGGTAGTAAAGTCTGGGAGCCTCTTATCTTCAATTGACCAGCAAAATAAGCTGGAAGTAGAGCTGTGGTTCAAGTGGTAGAACACTAGCTTGAGATTTAGAACTAAAAAAAAAAACAGAAGATAAGAAACAGTTTCCAGGCCCTAAGTTCAAGACCCATGACTGGTGCACACATACACACACACACACACACACACACACACACACACACACACACACACACACACACACCAAAACAAAAACAAAAACACTTTTATTTACTCTGTTGAAGCAGCTGTCAATACTGTTCCCAATAAACATATTGAAAGGTCAGGGTTCCAGAATCTCTTTAATCTCTTTAATAAATAGAACACATGGTTATTTTAGTGCTGTTTTGTTTTATGTTTATGTTTACCACAGAGAAGAAATAAACTAAAATATTAAACTTTTCATCCTTCATCACAGCAATTGTTATCATTTTTGCCACAAATCTTTTACCTATTCATTCTCCCCAAATCACTGTAACCTGAGAAGAAAAAGAGAAATGGGAGTGAGAGTGGAAGGAGAAAATGGAAATCTTGTTGGAGAGGCAGAGGCTGGGATCTTAGCAGAGTTTGCACAGATTCTGCAGGAAGCTAAATAGAACAAACCCTGGGGGCTTCCTGCTCTTCTACTAGCTCTCCTATATCAGTGCTTTTTGGAATAGGATTGTTTGAAATTCAGTGCTTGATTTTCTGCCTCATTAGAAAGCCTTTTGAATACTGTGATTTGAAAACACAGATATAATTTCCTTTTGTTTTTTTTCTGTTTACTTGATTTTAAAATGATGAATGAAAACACTTCCCCCAAAACTAATATTGTAAGATAAAATGAAGTTTTAAATTTGTCATTTTTTCTGTCTTCAAAAGCCTGGAAAAACTCAGGTAAGGAAACAGCTTTGAAACACCATAATTTATATACACTATATCTATTAGAATTTATTTATTTTTACTTATTTATTGACAAAGTGATATACAGAGAGGTTACAGTTTCATACATTAGGCCTTGGGTACATTTCTTTTTTTTTTTTTTTTTTTTTTTTTTTTTGGCCAGTCCTGGGCCTTGGACTCAGGGCCTGAGCACTGTCCCTGGCTTCTTCCCGCTCAAGGCTAGCACTCTGCCACCTGAGCCACAGCCCCGCTTCTGGCCATTTTCTGTATATGTGGTGCTGGGGAATCGAACCTAGGGCCTCGTGTATCCGAGGCAGGCACTCTTGCCACTAGGCTATATCCCCAGCCCTTGGGTACATTTCTTGTACTTTTTGTTATCTCCTCCCTCACTCCCCCCTCCCCCCGCCCCCTTTCTCTCTCCCCCCCATTAGTTGTTCAGTTGGTTTATACCAAATGGTTTTGTGAGAATTGCTTTTGGAGTCATTTGTCTTTTTATCCTTTGTCTCTTGATTTTGATATTCCTTTTCACTTCCCTAGTTCTAATACCAGTATATACAGTATCCTGTGTACTCAGATGAGATACAGTGATACTGCAGGTACAACCACAGGAAGGGGATACAAGGGGATCATCAACAATAGAAGCTACAGTTTCACATGGCATGTTGAAAGTAATTACAACAGTGATATAATAGTCATTTCCATAACATGGAATTCATTTCACTTAGCATCATCTTATGCATTCATAAGGGCATAGCTATTAGGCTCTTGTGATCCTCTGCTGTGACTAGCCTAAACATGTGCTAATTATTCCCTAGGAGGGAGACCATAGAGTCCATGTTTCTTTGGGTCTGTCTCACTTCGCTTAGTATAATTTTTTCCAAGTCCTTCCATTTCCTTACAAATGGAGCAATGTCATTCTTTCTGATAGAGGCATAAAATTCCATTGTGTATATGTACCACATTTTCCTGATCCATTTGTCTACTGAGGGGTATCTAGGTTGGTTCCATATTTTAGCTATGACAAATTGTGCTGCGATGAACATTGTTGTGCTGGTGGCTTTAGTGTGTTCTTGTTTGTGGTCTTTTGGGTAGATGCCCCAAAGTGAGGCTGCTGGGTCATAGGGGAGCTCTATGTTTAGATCCTTATATATCACCCTGCACCAAAATCAATTCCAAATGGATCAAAGACCTCGAAGTTAAAACAGATACCCTGAAAGCACTAAAAGAAGGAATAGGAGAAACACTTGGGCTCCTTGGCATAGGACAAAACTTCCTTAACAAAGACCCAGAAATGCTACAAATCAAAGGAAGGATGGACAAATGGGACTGCATCAAACTGCAGAGCTTTTCTGGGCCAAAGGACATAGTTCACAAGATAAACAGAAAGCCCACAGATTGGGAAAAGATTTGTACCGACCATACAACGGACAAAGGCCTAATATCTAAAATATATGCAGAACTAAAAAAATTAAATTCCTCCAAAACAAAATGGCAAAGAACCAATAGCTCCCTCAACAAGTGGGCTAAAGACTTAAAAAGAGACTTCTCTGATGAGGAAATGGGAATGGCCACGAGACATATGAAAAAGTGGGCTACATCACTCACCATAAAAGAAATGCAAATCAAAACAACATTGAGATTCCACCCCACCCCAGTAAAAATGTCCTTTATCAAGAAAACTAGCAATATAAACGTTGGAGGGGATGTGGCTAAAAGGAAACCCTACTTCATTGTTGGTGGAAATGTTAACTGGTTCAGCCCCTCTGGAAAGTGGTATGGAGATTCCTCAGAAGGCCTATTTGAATTTATTGTTAGAGGCCATTATTAAAGTGCTTGGAGTATTATATCATTCACTAGGTACATAAACTATAATTAGCTGTATTCTAGGCATTCATGCTTTCTTGCTATTCATACATAAAGGGTACATAAAGGCATATTAATTTTTCTTTTTAAATTTAAGTTTATTGTCAAAATGATATACAGAGGAGTTACGGTTACATCCGTAAGGTAGTGATTACATTTTTTTTTATCATATTTGCTACCCCTTCCTTCATTTATCTCCTACCTTCTTTGCCCCCAGTCTTCTGCCCCAGGTTGTACAGTTAATTCCCAACATATTGTCTTGTGAGTATCACTATTGCATTGGTTTGCCCTTTATCCTTTGTCTTACCATTTTGATGTTCCCTTTCCTAATTCAGTTAAATGTATATACAATACCCAGGGTACCAAAATCAAATACACTGACAACAGGGAAAAACCATAGGAAAGGAAAACAAAAGAGCTGGGAATGTGGCTTAGTGGTAGAGTGCTTGCCTAGCATGCACGAAGCCTTGGGTTCGATTCCTCAGGACCACATAAACAGAAAAGGCCAGAAGTGGCACTGTGGCTCAAGTGGTAGAGTGCTTGCCTTGAACAAAAACAAGCCAGGGACAGTGCTCCAGCCCTGAGCCCAAGCCCCAGGATGAACTCCAAGTTATGGAAATAAGTGGTTTGCCATTATCATTGTTATTTCCAAAGTATTATGTGAAATTATGCCATTTTTTTCTTTTGTCTTTCTTCCCTGATGTCACTGTCACTGAGTTACTGATTTCAGTACCCTGAATATTGCATATATTAATTAGAACTAGGGAAGAGAAGGGAAACATCATAATGAAGAGACAAAGGGTGAAAGTGAACCAATGCAACAACAATACTTACAAAACCATATGCTGTAATCCAATCATACAACTCATGGGGTGGGGAATGGAGAAGGGGGAAGGAGGAAGAAAATGAGGGAGGAGGTAACAAGTTTGATAAGAAATGTACTTGCTGCTTCATGTATGAAACTCTAACCCCTCTGTACATCATTTTGACAATAAATAAATTAATAAAAAAGAAATAATTAAAGGTGCAATGACTCATTCACGTAATCCAACAACTCGGGAGCAGATAAGAGGATCAAGGTTCAAGGCCATTCTCTGGGAGGGAAGGGGAACAATTGTGAGTTTCTATCTGAAAAATAGCTAAAGAAAAAGAGGCACAAGATGTGGCTCAAATGGTAGAATACTTGTTTAGCTAGCATTATGGCTTGTTTTGCCAGCATTATATGCTTAATTCAAACCACAGAACAGAAAAATAAATGAGACATGTTCTCAAAAATTATATAGCCCAATGTAAACAATGACTATTCACCAGCTCTAAAAGCTAGAAAAAAGTCATAAGCCCTTCAGATGAATGAATGAATAAATCAGCTATAGCATTTTCATTCGATGAAATATAACACATCAACAAAATGTAAGTAAGATAGCAAAAGGGGGGGAAACAGATTATAGACTGATCAATCATACAAATAGATAAAATCATGCAATACAAATAAATCATACATATAGACAAGAAATATAGAAATCTTAGTAAAAGGGAAACACAAATAAGCCCAAGCATATGAATAAACAATCAATATGTGTTATTTATTTGGCACATATTTTATGTTATGCCTCCTCTGTTTCCAAGGAACAAGAGAAATTTAAAAATAAAGAAATACAGCTGGATGCTCATGGTTCTTGCCTATAATCTTAGCTATTTAGAAGGCTGAGTGCCAGAGGATTTAGATTCAAAGCTAGCCAGGGTAAAACATTTTGAGACTTCATCTCCAAAATAATCAGCAAAAACACAGAGCTGGAGGTGTGCCTTAAATGGTAGAGTCTGCTGAGCAAGTAAGCCAAGCAAGGGCAAGGTCCTGAATTCAAGCCTGATATGCTCCTAAAACAAAAGGACTAAAAGAAATTGAGACAACTGCTTATGAACTGAAAGTAGATGCAAAAATAACACAGCTGACTCATTCATATTTCCTATTAGCTTCTTCCAATTCCATTCTATGGAAACAACACCTTGTCACATATAAAACTACTCACAAAGTAATCTCTCTCCTCTTTAATATTAATCAGTTACTACTTTCCCTGAAGCCTTTCTTCAGCCAAATGTAAAAGTCACAGTGTCTCCAACAGTTTTGCATGAGTTGTACAGTTGGTTTACACCACATAGTTTTGAAAGTTTTGCTGTTGCATTGGTTTGTCCTTTTATCCTTTGTCTTTCAGTTTTGGTATTCCCTTTCCCTTCCCTAGTTCCAATACACGCATATACAATATCCAGGGCACTAAAATCAGTTACAGTGATATCAGGGGTAAAAACATGGGAAAGAAAGAAAAAAGAAAAAGGGCATGTTTTTTACCGAGAGAGTAGAGACTAGTAGGAGGGGGTGGCTAAATGAAAATAAAAGTGAATGATGAATGAAGCCATAATAAGCAATGGGCCTGTGTGGAAATTGAAGTAGAAAATTTGAAGAGATGGGTGGATCCCAACAATTGTTCAGTTATCCTACACTGTCCTAGATTTATGAAACATGTGCATCTGATTCATTCCGTCATCCTTGGAAATTTCAGTGTCTTGTTAGACTGAGTTCTTTCCTTACTAAGGTGGACAGATTCTTAGGTGAACCCATAGACCCCCATCTCCCCATGTTCTCCTTTTTATGTAATCTCTATTTCAGTCACAGGTGGAGTCTGACTTCCTTGTAACCCATGAACATGATCATGATGATGGAGTGGCAATCAAGCTACGCCTCTCCCTTTGTTGGTTTGGTAATGAGGGTGCATATTGGGAAGTCTCACATGGCAAAGAACTACAGAGGCCTCTAGGAACCAGAGCAGCTCAATGAAAGTTGATGCCAGCGCCCTCGAACTTACAACTGCAAAAAAGTAATTCCAACAATCTGAGCAAGCTTGCAAATAGATTTCTCTGCAGTCAATTCTCAGATTAGAATCCATGATTGCAGGTCTGTAGGGCCTTTAAAAGAGAGTTCAACCAAGCAGTAGCTGGCCTCAAGACCTACAGAAACTCTGAGATAATAACTGCTGTTGTGAGCTATTAAATTTGAGGTAATTTGCACCACAGCGGTAGAACATTAATACAATATTAATACAATAATTACCATTTGCATTTCTTTCAGTAGAGCTTCCCACTCTCAGTGCTTTACTGGGCACCTTATGATTCCCTGGAAACTAAAAGTTCTCAAAATTTTAACTGAAATACTTTTCTTCTTCTTTTAAAAATAGTTTTCTTCAAATTGTTGTGCAAGGGGGTTTTACTTTAAAATGTCTATCGATGCGTATAATGCATCTCCATCAGAATCACCCCTTCCATCATGCTCCACCCCTAGTTTTATGTCAGCTCCACCCATCTCCAAATTTCCTACTTCAATTTCCACACAGGCACATTGCTTATTATGGCTTCATTTATCCTTCACTTTTCTTTTCATTTACCCACCCCCTCCTACTAGTCTCTACTGTCTCGGTAAAAAAATGCCCTTTTTCTTTTTCTTTTTCTTTCTTTCCCATAGTTTTACCCCTGATATCACTGTAACTGATTTTAGTGCCCTGGATATTGTATATGCGTGTATTGGAACTAGGGAAGGGAAAGGGAATACTAAAATTGAAAGACAAAGGATAAAAGGACAAACCAATGCAACAGCAAAACTTTCAAAACTATATGGTATAAACCAACTGTACAACTC
The DNA here is from genome assembly GCF_023159225.1 of Perognathus longimembris pacificus. Lineage (NCBI taxonomy): Eukaryota > Metazoa > Chordata > Mammalia > Rodentia > Heteromyidae > Perognathus > Perognathus longimembris. The sequence goes on from NC_063184.1 coordinate 10,212,085, forward strand.
ATGGGGGGGAGGGAAGTTGGGAGGAAGGAGGGGGAGAGGGGGAAAGAGGGAGGTGGTAACAAGTTGGATAAGAAATGTAGTCACTGCCTTACGCATGAAACTGTAACCACTCTGTACATCACTTTAACAATAAAGAAATGAAAAAATCATTCTAATATGATAAAAAAACAAACAACAACACGTTCCAGCTTTCTGACATTCACTTTGTTGAAGTCCTTGTTAATTTCTCAAAGAGGTTACACCATGGAATTGTATTCTTGCTTGATAATCTCCAAGTGTCTTATATTTTCACTGTTGATTCTCCTATCTTTTCTCACCCTGGCCACATCAAACCCCCAAAATGATAAATTCTAGTATTATATCAATATATCTACTGCTCATTAAGTGAATGCAGGGCTCAAATCTGGACCAGAAAATAAAGAACAAGTTAAAAAATGTTTGTGCCCACACAGTATTTTCTACCTAATGTTCTAAGTCTAAGCAAAGAAAACAATTTTATTATGTATACAATACATAAAATAAAAATATATAAAATGAAATATATATATATATATATATACATATGAACAGGACTATAAAATTACCAGAAATGTTGAGTATTTTCTATCCCTGGAAACAGCTTTATTTAGAAAATCATCAGCTACTGGTAGCAAAGTATAATTCTCATCGTGTATACTAGGTATATGCTCTACTACTGACCTATATCCTCATATTAGGATGTACATTTTATAGCATTAACATTCTTCAAAATCCAGGGAATTCTATTCCATTGAATTGACACAATCAGTCAGAGTGCCTATTGTCTATGTTAACAGACAATTTATTGGTTAAATAGATAACTGAGAACATTTGGATTTTATTAGAGTTTGTCTTGTAGTTGTTTATAATGACCTGTGAGAATGTTCCCTTTACTTTGAACTGTTCTACTCTACAGAACATAAACATTTTGCATTCTTATCTCTACCTTCCCTCCCCAATGTGTCTGAGAACATTCCAGCAACCTGTCAGCCACCAGCATCTTTTCCTTTTCTACTTTCAGGATGGCAACTTTAATTAACTACTTTCTCCTCCTACCTTCATCTGCTCTCTGTGCAGTAATATTTTTCTTGTGATTATCCCAGCCCACCTACTGATTCCATTAAAGTGTAAGCAGACATTTTCTGACTCAGATTTTCGGTTCCTCCTTTGTTTTTCCTGGCAGTTACAGTTCCCTTATTATATGGAACACCTACGGTAATTGCTGTTGCTTAAAAAAATCTGTAAGTTCTTTTCTGAATATTATTAAGGCATACAGAAGAAAAAAAGTTCACAAAACAGAGATATTACTTTTATTTATATTCTAGCATTCTCAGAGGGAGAAAAAATGGTAGAAAGCCTTTCACCCTGGTGTCTCATTAATTTTGACAACATCCCTAGAGGCAAGGAAGTGAGGAGAGCCATTATTCTTGTTATAGTGAAGAAAACACTGAAAAACCCAGGGAGGTTAGATACCATGTTGAAGGTGACACTCAGCTAGTGGGAGCCTGGAGGGTGGCGGCATGGTGGGGGTAGCTTGGGAGGGACACATACACAAGTATCAGGTTTCAGACTCTTAGTTCACCTTTGGTTAAATCACATTTGTAAGGATCTTCTTAAAAAGTCCACTTTGCTTTTGATTGCTGCTGGTAGTTCCCTCTACATTTTTTTTTTAAAAGAAAGAGGACAACACAACCCCCAGAAATTCTCAGACTACCTCAAATCTCTTCATGTGAGATTCATCCATAAGAAGAGTTGTACTTTTAAACAAGCAAAGTTAAAAAGGCTAAAAAGGACTAGCAAATAGGAAGGACTAGACTGTTCAAATACTAAGAACCAGGAATAGATGGCCAACCTGCTGTACTTATGGAAGGCAGAAAAGAGGAGGGGGACATCTGTAGGTTGCATGGTTTGCATGGTTGTGAGCAGACAGCTTACAGAGTCGTGGATTGTTGTGCAAGAAAACTTAGCACACCCCATGAGTAGGGGTGCTTCACCAAGCATTGGCATTGGCAACAGTGCTGCACTGTTGTGTCTGGTAGCTTATCTTAGCCATTGGAAGTTGTCCCTAAATGGCAGCCAAAAGTTCTTATTTTCCACTTATGGGGCTTGAATGATCAAGCTGGAAAGAGGCAACGACTTTGATAGGTACAGGATTTGAAAGGTATTCTATCATTGCCTTTTACTGACTTTGCAGAAATTGACAACTAGCCTCTTACAGTGGAAGAGTAGTGTCTCTATAAAATAAAAATAATGGCACATTGAAGGGGTATTATTACCATTCGAGGGAATTTCTATCAAAGCATTGAGCCCCGTGCCTGGGGTTAGATGCCTACTCTGTCTAGGCCAAAGTCACAAGAAAGCAGTTATAGTTTCCAGTTCTATGAGACAAGATGCCCAGGAATAGTTGTGCATCTCACCAAATTAAGCTAGGTTCGGGGCTAGTCCTAAGCAATCAGGTAAATATTACCTACTGCCCCTTCCACAAATACATAATCTCACTGGGTATGAACATAGGTCGTGTTCTGATGTGACTCCCAGAATCTTTCCACTCTACCTTATAACTAAGTTTGTATATGAAAACCAGAGGGGTAGTTTGGAATCTGGGAAATACTTTGACAGGGACCAGTATATCGATCCCTTATCTGATGAATAGAAAGTTCTCAGTACATGACATTGTGTCATCTTTGCTATCAGAGCTATAATCATCATCAACTGAGATCTCTCTCCCATCATGCTCTAAGCATCTGTTAACCTCTTAAAAACATGTTTTGCCTTCTAAGATTGCCACCCTTCAGTTACGATTAAATCTTTGAGCTTATTTTTACCATGTTTGTTTTGTAGCCAATCAAGAATATAAATTTATTTTCCTGCAAATAGCCACAACAAAATAGACTGAAAGATGTTAGGGAAATGAGAACATATAGGACTATTTTTTCAAGCAGAGGGCAGCATGCATTCTAGCCACTAGAAATACTAGAACAAAGAAATATAAAGCCCTTAGGAAATTATGAAAAAAAGGAATAGCTCTTTTTGTTTGTTTCATTCTTGTCTCTGTGCAAACTCAACTCCTGGGAGTTGCCAATTAAGGTGGCAGAATTTTATGTCCAATAGCTCTTGTAGATTGCGTAAATGGTAATTTTAAGAAGAAAAAACAGTTGAAGAAGGAAAGGAGAAGGAAGGATGAGGAAGGAGGGGGAGCAGGAGTGGAAGCAGTAGAAGCAGCAGAAGAGGTCTGCAGTATATTGCTTTACATGTCAATTTGTAGTTTCCATTTATTCCAGTGCTTTTGTGTTTCACTGCTGGCCATATCCACCTCTTCTTTTTTTTTTTTTTCCAAAAAGGAGAAAATGATTTTATTGTTAAAGTACATTGACTTCATAAGCTATGAACAACAGAATGATAATTCTCATCACTGTGGAAGTTAAAATGTATACTGTGAAACATATGTAATAACAAACCCAATTTACAAAAGAAATTACAGTGTCTCATCATATCCACCTCTTCTATAGAGCCATCTTACAATCTCCATGTGAGCTTTGTGTGATGCCTGAGATGGTGGTGGCTTGGGAGGCATAGGTAGGAGCACAGGGGACTGAGGCCAGTCCTGGGCAAAAACAGTACGCCTTAGTAGGAATTTAAAGTAAAAAGGGCTGGGGCCATGATTCAGATGGCAGAGCATCTGACCAGCAATTGCGAGACACTGAGTTCAGAACAAGTACTGCCAAAGAAAAAAAATGTTTCTAAGATTTATTTTTCTACATCTTGTGTAAATATGATGATTATATTACGATTGACCTTTACCATATGCCAAACACAATGCCCAAGGTTTTACAAGTATTATGACCTAAATTGTGGGGCAGGCCTTGCAGCATTAAGAGATAATCAGCTGGCAGCTGGCCCCGCCTGTTTTCCCAGCCCTGGGGGCGTGGCTGTTGGCCCCGCCTGCCTTCTGGGATCCCAGAACCCTCCCAGCCTTGGGACCACGTGTAGCCAAGATGGGAGCGAGTGGTGAACCCTGAGGCGGTCCTGTGGGCTGTGGCATAGAATTAGGCTGCCCGTAGGGTGGTCCCTCGTCTCTCTGCTCTTGAGGGTCAGCTCAGGCGTCCATTCACAGCCCCTACGTAGGTGCACATACCCCTCCCCTTTCGCCGCTGTCTAACCGGTTTAAAAAGCAGCTCATTTACACCATTAAACTGAGTCTTAGCGCTGACTTGGCTCTCGGGCTGTCTGTCCCCCGACGAAAGTTGGGGGGGGGGGGGGCTGGGGTGGCAGTCTGTCTGCCCTTTTTTCCTCTTGGCTTGTGCATTTGGGGCGTGTTTTCCTGTCTCTCCCGCAGGTCAGGAGAGCGCGGGAGGCTAAAAACCCCAACACTCACTTAATCCTACAATAATACGATGGGTAAGTATTATTACTATACCTATTTCACAGATTAGTACATGTAAGGGCTAAGTACTTTGCCCATGATTTTAAACTAAAAACCAGGCTGATTTCTAAAACCATACTACTAGCCAATGAGGTTTAATTCCTCTCTGCTTTGAGATTTGCCTTGAAGGCATTATAATTTTATATATGACAGAATTTACTAAACATGATGTTTCCTACTTAGTATTATTGTTGTTATTATTATCATTATTATTATTACTATTAGTAATTTGTGTAGGCTGGTCCCAGGGCTTGAACTCAGGTCATGGGCGTTGTCAGCTTTCATACTGAAGGCTGTCACTCTACTACTTGAGCCACAGCTCCACCTCCAGCTTTATGGTGGTTAATTGGAGACAAGAGTCTCACAGACTTTCCTGACTGAGCTGACTTCAAACCTAGCCTCCTGAGTAGTTAGGATCATGGGCATGAGTCATAGATACTCACCACTATTTATTTTATACAACTGTGTTTTAAAAAAACTTACAAAGAAGAAGTAAAGATTCTCATGCTGCCCATGAGAATCCTTCTGGTCCTCATTGGCTTTGCTAGAGATCTCAGCACTGGAGACAGTGGTGTATCTGCGACTGCTCTGTGGTATGCTTTCTTGTGAACAGCTACTTTATCCCACCTACTAGTCAGCATGCCCTTTGTGAACTGGATTTCCAAACACAGGCACCAGTTTCAAATCATTTTACTCTGTATGTCTTATATGGTTGACTAACTTTTTTATCATATACCTTAGGTTCCTTGTGTATAAAGGGGGTGATATACACCAAAGATTATGAAAACTAAATGTCTATCTCCTTAACCCTTGTACTTTGCTCAAGGAAATATCCAGTAAATACTGTTATTGTGATTGTGACTGTGGTTGTTTTTAACAAACTATAATAAGTATTTTTGGGGACAATAGAGATCAAACCTTTCCTCTCTGAGATTTTTTTTAGCCAACAATTTTGTTGGATCTAGCAACAGTTAGAGAATGGGAAAAGAAGAGCAAAAGATATTGGCATTGATAATACCCATAATTAAGATTTAAAATAAAAAATAATATTTTTATAATCTCTCATAGTTATTTGGAAAGCATATCAGTTCTTATACAAAAAAGATACTTGTATTGAGCTATTTATTTTTTATTACTTTTGCCAGACCTATCCTTTAGGGAGGATATGGCTTTTTCATTTTTATAATTTTCACAGGGAGAGATAATGAAATATTTAGAATATTTATTCTTCCATTATTTAAATTTAATCAGCTTAGCAAATAGATGGAAATCATGCAAACAATAAGCATTTCGTAAGTCAAGGCCAACATTGGCACCATCATTCACTCTTATCCAGACTACCCAGCTCCTGTTACTGGGCCCTAATTAAAACAAAAAAAGAAAAGAAAGAAAAAGAAAATTTTTATTTTATTTTTGGTAGTAAAAAAAAAAAGTCAAAATCCTGGTGCTGGTGGCTTACACCTGTGATCCTAGCTACTTAGGGTGCGAGAAGTCTAAGGACCATGGTTCAAAGCCAGGCTTGGCAGGAAAGTCCATTGGATTCTATATACCATTAACCACCAGAAAACAGGAAGTGGTACTATATAGTTCAATGTGGTTGCTTGCTAGTCTTAAGCAAAAGAACAGCTATGGGACAGAGCCCTGGCCCTGAGTTCAAGCCCCATTGAGCTATATTCCCAGCTCCTCCCACCTCCAGGCATGTATATTTTGAATGGTATCTTAACTTTCCATTTCTCTGCAAGAATAAATGTCTAGAGAGGATTCAGTTTCCTCCTCTTCCAAAATTTTAATGAGTATTAAATTACAGCAAGACTCCACACATTATAAAGACCACACTTACCTACCTATGAATCAAAAGCACTAATTTGTTTTTTCTGAAGTTTTCCTTATAACTTTCACAATCTTAAATGTTGGTATTGTTGTTATATTTAAGATTCTGAAATCCATTATCCAAAAGAAGCTATTGCTTCCTCTGGCTCTTAACTCCTAATTTAAATTTGCTGTGCAAGAGGAATTACATTGGCATTGCATTCATTCTAAACCAAAGTCTATATGGAGTTAATTGTCGGGCTAGGCAGTGTTTGGAGTTAAATAGCTTTCCTAATTGTGGATCATTGTGTTTGCTTAAAAATCTTTCCAAGAATAATAGAAAGAAAAGCATGGAAAACTCTGAAGAAAACCAGTAATTCAAAGTACAGAGCAGGTCTTGCTTCAACTCATCACAAAGCAGTGGGGTCAGGAGCCCCTAAGCCCTTCATCCCTTGCCTTTTTGTGAAAATGTTAATGGGCTCTCTGGTTTTGCCATGCCTACTTGCATACTTAAGCATACTCTCTCTTAATTGACAAGAACCTTTAAGCATTGAATTTAAGTTAGATGTGGAGTAGAATGTGCTCTTCCCTTAGTGGAGCTGATGTGAGAAATGATGTTTCAATTTCATCATTCTTCAGCCCTCAGTCAGCCACTTTTCAACAAGAGGCAGGAAATCAATGATCAGAGGCTGTAACTTTCCACTTCAGAGTGTGTAACTTGTGCTTTTATTACTAGTGTGCCAAAAGTCTTAATTCTTAAATGCTGACAAACTGTCTGCTTCAAATGGGCTATGATTCACGTTAGTTTATAAATATACCTAACAGACAGGCTCCAACATTCCCTTGCTGCTCTCTAGGAGACTTGGTGAACATCAGTGCAGAAGGATAGGCTGACCCTTGTGGAATCTCTTCTGTCACTCCCCTTCATTGTCATTTCTGGATTTCGGAAACAGAACATGAAGATACTAAGCTATCTGCAAATTAATTCAATATACTCCATCATCTGGCTAAAAGAAAATAGCCTATGACATGCCACTTGCAAATAGCCTACAGCAGGAAGTGTGGTGCCACAGCTAAAAGAATATCACAAGCGTCACCATTTAGATTTCTTATACTGAACTTTGTGTTTGTTAGCTTTTACTCCAAGAAGTAGGAACAGAAAATGTGAAAGGGCCCAATGTGATGGCCCACACCTATAATCGCAGCCACTTGGAAGGCAGAGAAAGAAGATAACTGTTAAAAGTTGGTGAAACTATCACAAAGAACAAGACAAATGTAGTGTTGCATGCTTTCAATCATAGCTATATGGGAAGTACGAGTTAGAGGATCATGGTCACATGCCAGCCAAGGAAAAAAATGAAAGATTTGTCTGAAGTGTTAGCAATGACAAGTTCCTGAGTTCTAGAGAGGAGGGGAAGGGAAATGGAGAGGGAGAGGAGAGAAATAGACATACAGACAGACAGACAGACACAGTGAAACAAGGAGAAGAGAAGGAAAGGAGGGAGGGAAGGCGGAGGGAGGGAGGGAGGGAGGTATGGAGGGTGAAAAGAAGAAAATGAAATGTGAAAAGTGAGGGCAGAGGACTTTGTCATCATAAAGAAAGACTACTTTCTCTACTATGAGATGGTTTCCTAAATCAAACCAACTAAAATTTGCAGAGTTCTGCCTTACTCTTCAGTAAAGATCAGACAAATGGCTATGTTAGGGTTGTTCCCTTATAGACAAGTTGGAGAAGTTGTACTCTTATATTCAAAGAAAGCGCAAGGAAAATTAGATTGAATTCATCCACAAAGATGTATTTGAGAATTTCTATCATAAATTGGTAGAATAAAAATTTATCTAGGGAAAATTCCTGATTATGTCATGGTGATTGGCTTTGCCAGTTACTTCCTTTAAATGCATTTTGACACTTTTCTTTTCAAAACACTTTCTACACAGTACATATTCATTTCAAACCAATGTGGGGAAGACTCCGTCGTTGTTGGTATGCTTACATCATACCCACAGCAGGGCCTTCCAAATTAATAACTCCATTTGCAAAATCACTTTATTCTAACTAGCTTTCAAAGAATAAAGATTTGCTTCTTGGCTTTTGTTTCATACAACTAAGATGTTTCAAAGGTACTAGAAATGTGACAAAATGATATTTTAATCTCTCAACCTTTTTCTTCATGTGAATATTTTACTTAATTCAGACAAAAAATAACATGATGAAGAAATACAGTAAAATACAGGACAAGACAAAAGAGCACTAATTTATAGATAGGAGATCCTGAATCAGTCAGTACATTTTTTGCGAGTACTAGGACTTAAACTCAGGAACCCTTGTTCTTGCTTGGCTTTTTCCACTCACATCTGGCCTACTATCACTTGAGCAAACCCTCCATGCCTGTGTTTTTTTCCTGGGTAATTGGAGATAAAAGACTATGCATTTGTCTCTCTATACTGGATCCAAACTGCTATTCTCAAATCTCAATCCCTTGAGCAGCTAGGATCTATATGTGATCCACCAGCATCAAGCAATCAATACACTGTTTGCTAACAAGTTGTGCTATTTACATTTTACTCTTAAATTTTAAGACATACCAAGTTCAATGGTTGGGTTCTTTAGATTAAGAAAAATGATTGCTTATATAAAGGGGAAAATGTCTCCACTAGACACAATGTTGGCTCTGCACTGGGCAAAGATATATTCAGATTACTCAAGTGAAGCCTTTCAGAAAATGAATGGTGGAAAATGGGAGGAAAAGGAAATTCTGACTCCATATTTCATAACAAAATTTCAGATGTAATACTACCAAAGCTCCAAGAGCTGTTGGCTTATGTCTGTAACCCTAGCTACTCAGGAGGCTGAGATCTGAGGATCCTAGTTCAGAGCTAGTCCTGACTGACAAATCCTAGAGTCTAGATAATCTTATTTCCCATTACTTAGCAAAAAGACAGAGGGGAGGTATGGCTTAAATTGCAGAGCATCAGCCTTGAACAAAAGAGTCAAAAGGAGAGTTCAAGGCTTCAAGTGCAAGCTTCTGAACCAGCACACACACACACACACACACACACACACACACACTACCCTCAAAGCTACCACTAACCATGTGTGACATAAAAAAAGCATCCTGCACCTAAATACAGTGGTGTTTTTCCTAAGCCTAGTATTCATGTTCATAGGACAATCTAGTCTAGTATATGATAATCTACCATCAGAGAAAATCTATGTGGAGGACACACACACAACTATGTGTATACAACTATTAGTACATAACACATTCACATTTGCTATACATGGGGATGATTTCAGAATTAAATGACCACTGAAATTCTTGAACCAAGATCTTGAAAATCAACAAATTTCACAACTTTCAGTACCTCATAAATTCTACGTAGCATATTTCTTCCATACTAGGATGAAAGAAAATACCCACATATATAGTGCATTTTGTAGCACATTATGTCAAACCATACTGAACATTTACAAAAGAAATTTGTGAGTCAGGAGCTTCTATTAATGCCCAGATAATCACTAGTAATGAGGTCATTATTCAATGCCATCATAATGAGAGACCGGTAGTAATTTAGAATTTATTCTTACCATTTCTCAAACCATACAAAGGTTTTTTTTATTATTATTATACATTATTCTAAAGCCAGAAAAGGTCTTTTCTCTTTGTCTAAAAATCCTGAGGCATAAAGAATTACATCCAAAAAAAGATTTAAAGGAACAAATTAGAATTTATTCTAAAATGCTGTATCTATAACAACAATATTTAATATAGGAACTAAGACACTATGTTCTGAGTTTGGATTCACAAGTTCTAAGAAACTTTTAATATTTCATTTCCTAAATTCACTCACCCACATTAAGATTTGTCTGAAAGAATTTTAGTGAAAAACAATCCTTGGAATCTGAGTGATACATGTTAGAGATTTTCAGAATTAAGATTTCTTTGAAAGGTAACACAAGAAGAAATTCCTGTGAATGTGGTATATATAGCAGAGGATGCCCTCAGTGTCCAGGAAATGTTTCAATATGATCATGCCCCCTTTTGGAAATGGCCAAGCTCTGTAGTGATGACAGTGCAATAAATCCACTAGCCTGGAGACAGGGCTGTTACTCAAGTGATGAAATATTTCACTCTTAGCCTGCCACAGAACTCAGACAGCAGGGTAAGCCCAAACTTATAGCCAGCAACATCTGTCCTTCAAGCAGCAAACTTCTTCCTACATGCTAAGGCTTTTCTCTATTTCCTTTTTTAAGAACATCACAAAGGGAGAAGTGTTTCCATCATTGGCAGCTGGTAGCTCTGAGAAAAGAATTTCAGTGTTTTGTTGATGTGTATTTAGGTCACCTCTAAATCATATGATACAAACCTGCATTTCAGGGATACCGTGGACAGACTTTTGTTGTCTATCTTTTAATACAGTTGCCTTAGGAAAAATAATCTTAAGGGTGTTGCATCAGACAGAATTAATTTAGCAAGACCTTAACAGGAGAGAAGCATACAACGTCATGTAATGTGAGGTTGATGTGACAAGGGAAACTTCATAAGAAAATGTAGCGCCAAAGAGGTAATTAGAAGTGAATACACACTGAAATGTACAAAGAACAGAAAATTATAAAGACTCAACAATACAAAAGAGGGGATTGTGGTTGGCCAGTACATGGTAGAAAAGAATCTAGGGAGACAAGGTTAGTTTAACAAGGTTTACTTGCACTGATTTTTATTAGCTCCGTTTCCTGCTGATAATGACTTTTATTTCTCTGTATAGGAAAGATACCTTTCATATGGGAGAGGGATTGTTCTCATTCATTCATTCATTCATTTTTAGTGTAAATTAATTGTATAATTTGGTATCATTATGATATTGCCATGCATGCATACTATGTACTATGAAGAATTGAATTACCTGTCAGTCTATTACTCTACCTTGTTCAGTGGGTTTCATTGAGCTACTTTCACACATATGTTACTTTACCTCTTTTTGAACTTTGCATGTATGAAAGCATACCTCATAGGCTACTTTATGTCTGGCTTCTTGCTCCTCAAGGTCATTCGTAGAATTACCTATATCATTTAGCGTGTTCATAATTTCTTCTTTTTTCTTCATTAATAGGTGATATTTTTGTGCATTCTACAATTAATAGACGTGTGGATTGTTTCCAGTTTGGGTTAACAAAATTATATTAAAATGGATATTCCTGAGTATTTATATTGGCACACTTCAGTGCCCTGTCTGCTTGGTTTAAGCCTAGTGTTCCTGAGTCATTGAACACATTCATGTGCTTATGTGACAGGAGGCATGTGTTCTGCTTCTGTTGGTTTTTCACCTACAGAGAACTCATCCCAAGTATATCTACCACAGAATGTATTACCTTCTAGAGACATCCAATACTTCTGATTGGTTGATTAATGAATAAATGTATCTTACATAACACACAATATTCAGCTAAAATCTGTTTCAGGCCATTCAGCAAATAATATCCCAGGTCTCCAAAAATGTTGAAATGACCCTTCTAACATCTATATCTTTAAATACTGGAGGAGCTAAATATGCCTGCGGTTGAAGAAAATGTATTATTATTTTTTTAAATAGCTAGCTATTATATAAGGTATGGGTACCGTCCCCACTCTGAAACTATACCAGTGAACCTATTTGGTTGTGATATTTTAACATAAGAATATTTACTCCAAAAATGTGACCTGCATTGATGGAACATTGAATCTCATTTTACCTTCACCCTATCACGATTCAATTACAGAACCCAAACCTATCATGACTCCAGTATAAAGCCTGGCTCCTTTTCAGTCTATGGTTATTTTTACACACACTAATGTCACAGTTATTCTTCCATCAAGCAATGTGCTAGATAAATTTATTCTCATTGATGCCACACAAATTTGTTTTTTTTAATAATGTAATGTCTTCTAAGCACTTTGGTTCTATAATCAATACATACATCATCATCATCTTATTATTATGAATAATAAATATCCACTTTGCTAGACTATTTAATGACAGGTTATTTTCAATTACATTTCTTGAATAACTGATAACTGATAGCATTTTAAAAACACACTCATAAAACATATCTGATTATTAATGACAATACAATCCTTAAGAATATAATACATAGGCAATGAATAAAACTAAGAAGGCAAAGTAAATAAGGAAATAATGTGTGCTTTATTGCAAATATTTATCACAATAATGAAGATGCTTATATACGAAATCATAGAACACAGCTATTAAACTTAATTGAAATAATTTTACTTATAGCTCCTTATATTTCCTTACATTTTGCAAACACATGATTGGTAAAATAAATAAAATTCAATAAATAAAATTCAAGGCTGGCTTGAATTTTAAAATATATCCACCATGACTGAGAGTCTTTCTGAATCAGGATCTGTTTGGGCCAGCCATTAACAGCATTTTCCTTTCCTAGAATATGAAAGGTCTTGGTTTTCCCAGAGAGACAATCTGCTAGCCAACCAGAATTTGACACTGCATTTAGGAAGAAGACAGGATAATTGAAGACCTCGCTGCCATGACTCTGGTTATAAAATAGGAAACATCATCATAAAAAAGAGAAGAAATTGTCTTGGCTGCTGGATTTACTGCCCAGTTGCTCAAAGAATTGTCTGGATTAATCATCTTTGACCTGCTAGCAAGCACAATGAGTTCACATTAATAGCCAGACTTAAAAGCAGAGTGAAGCATAATTTCCTACTTCTATCAAAAAGTTTTAGTCATATGAAACTTCCAAACACATTTAACTGTGTGTGTGATTGATTTTTATAAAATTCACCAATGAAAGGTGTCTTTCAACTGTGTTGAGGACTTCCAAAAGCAAACAATTGTTTTGATGCCCTTAGTTCATCTGTAGCTGATAGAAACATCTAGAGAAGCAAAATGTGTTCCTGGGGGTATGTTAAACTACCAGTGAAGTTTCTGTGAGTATTTTTGACCATAGAATGCTTAATTTTATTTTACTTTCCACTGCCTTCATCCATTTTGTGCTGCTCTAACAGAACACCACAGAATGGGTAATTGGTAACAAACAGAAATCCATTGGCTCACAGTTCTAAAAGGTGTGACAACTAACATCAAAGTGTTCTGGACTGATGAAGTCCTTTAGCTTTGTCACTCATGGGGAACAGTGACATATAAGAGAGAAAAGAATTCATTCTCTTTTGACAGCATTAATACCACCCAAAGAATGGGAGGGGCATAAGCATATCATTCTTTAAAGATAACACTTACTAGTGGTGACAATGACAATTATGTTTCAATGAAACTTGAAAAAAGGACTAACAGTCAAACCATAACATCAAAGGCTAATTATTTTTGTCACTATTCTATTTTCTTTTTACATCTTTGTTTTTTTATTATCTTCCAAGTTATACAACTAGGTTATAATTTAACATGTCTACATATGTATGCAGTTCATCTGAATCAGAATAATCATTTTCTTTATACTAATTCTTTTCTTTTTTTAATTCTTGGCAGTACTGGTGTTTGCTAAGCAGACATTCGAGCTATGAAGGTAGTCCTTCAGCAATGATTTTTTTTCTCATTATTCTTAAGATATGGTCTTGGTTCTTGGCCTTCCTCCCTGGTATGTGCCTGGATGTCACCTATGGTGGTTTCTCTGGAGCTAAGATAACAAAGGAGCACAACTGTACCCAGCTCTTCGGGGAGAAACGGTCTCACAAATGTTTTCCTGCACAGGCTTGCCTTGAATCTCAACAATCTCAGGATCCCAGATAGCTAGGATTACTGGCAAGAGGCACCAATGACTGGCTTACCGTACATCCTTTGTAGTTCCTAAATGACTTAAATTTTTGAATTGGGAAACTCTACAAACACCATGTCTACGTTTACCTTTATATTACAAATATTTGTGTCACTTATATGTTTTAACACTTTCTGTGTGGTGGAGCGTCATATGCTTGTAATTCCAGAACTCTGGATGTTAAAGGAGGAAGATTGCAAATTCCAAGCCAACCTAGGCTGAGTCTTGAGATCTCATCTAGAAACAAAAAATAACAAAGCAGAACACAAAAAGAGGAGAAGAAAGGTAACAAAACCACATTGCATGTCACCTCAGTCACTAAGGAATTCTTTTTAAAGTTTTGTAACTGCTTGCACAAGTAGTAAATTTTGTTCTAGTATTAATATGTGAGATTTTCCAGCTAGGAAAGGGTGCAAACCTACCTCCCCACCCCCTACACACCCCACCTCCATATGGTACCAAACCAAACGGTTGGAAGAGAAGAAACATTTGAATAGTCAGGAAACCCAGTGTTAGAGCAAATTATATGTGGCCTTTAAAAAAAAGTAAGAATTTGCATGCTGTGCAATGGATTTTAGACTTGGTTCTTCATCATTTAATTGACTGTGATTAATTTTTGTGAATGGTAGTCTCATTGTAAAAGATAGTCTCAAAATTATTGTAAAGTGTAAAAGTAGCACTGGGTTGTAAAGTACTTGCCTTGGGTTTGATTCCTGACAAAAAAAAAGGAAAGAAAGAAAGATGGGAGGGAGGGAAGAAGGAAGAAAGGAAGGAAGGAGAGAGGGAAGAGAGGGATGGAGGGAGGAAAGAAGGAAGGAGGGAAGAAAGGAGGTAGTGAAGGAAGAAGGGAGAGAGAGAAGGAGGGAGAAAGGAAGGGAAAGGGGAAGGAAAGAAGGAAAGACATAGGGGAGAAGAAGAAAAGGAAGATGAAAGGCAAATTATGGTGTGGCCAGAATTTATTTTGTCTGAATTTACCATTTTTAATTACCTAAAAACTCTTTCTCACCACAATATTCACCTCCCCTCTTCTGACCATCAAATCTGACTTTCCATTTGGCTGCTTACCCTTAATAGGATGAAAACAATTATAAACACCAACAAGGTTTCCATCTCCCTCAAGTGTTGCACCTACTTATGCTACTTCTAAATTTGTATGAGCCAAGAATACTAATAAAAGTCATTACATGTAGTAACTATTAAAAACTGATAAAATTGTCTACTTCTGGAATAATAATCATTTTCTTACACCCAGTTACGGATGCTTTAGACTCTCATTCCCATTTATAAGAAGTGTAGTTACATCATTTGAATTTTCCCAAAGTAAAGAATTTAATTTTCAGGCACAGTAAAATTCACTTAATTTTTGAAAGAAATTCTAGGGAACTACTATAGTCTGTCTGCTCATTCTCTGTTATTGGGTGAGGTCTTATCAGTCAAGCCATCTGCTTTTCTATCTTTTCCACAATTTTTAGTGATTTTTTTTCTTTCACCATTAAAGTTGAAAAGGACAACAATAACCATTGTAATAGGAGGAAATCAATTGATGTTCAGTAGTATAGTATTTATGCCTCTTTAGTGAAGTGTATATGACAGCAAAAAAGACTATGAATGAAAAGGTTTAGTGTTTTAAGATACTTCAATGGGAAGTAGAGTGACTGCAGAGTATTTTAATTGGCCAAGTTTGTGATTCCCTATGCTACAGAATTTTATCAGCCCTTTTATTGACACTTCTTGGAGCAAACATAAATGAGTTGTATGTGTTATTGTTAAACTCCTTTGGTAAATTCATAAATGCCTTAAGCAATAAGGGTCATCCACTTATCTTCTAGACATGCCATAGCTAGCTATTACACTTTGATCCTCTCCCATGTGCTAATCAGATACTAGGGACATACTGCTAAAACACTCCTATCACCAGGGAGTAAATCCCATAATATATACAGTAAGATACACTTAACACTGCAAAGTCAGGGTTTATAACTAGTTGATGAAGGATGAAATTTAATGTGTATTGGCTGGTGACTAAATTTGACACAAAGTAAGATACATTTCATTTATTATCATAGCAACCCTATCTATGAAATATTCCAAGGCTTCCTCATAGAGGGAGTGACCCCTTTTGGAGTGCTGTTTAATGATGGCTCCTATTTATTTTCCATCTCTCTTGGATCAATGACCACTTTGCCTCCTGCTATCTAGTCTTTTAGTGTAGTATTCCATTCCCTATGACCTAAAAGCCCTAAACTCTTATAGTTTATATTTCCCTTCCATTTTCCTAATTAGAGTACTGTAAAAAATAATCTCTTGCTTTTCTCTTCACCACACTAGTCACTTTCATTGCTACCTAGCTAACCTCAAATCCTGACATCTTCTAATTTATCTAGCACCTTCAGTATGCAACTCCTGAGATGATAGGGCACAAATTTAGTAACAATGGGGAATACCTAGTTTTCGTTGCTCCTGTATCATGTCCAAACTGCATTTGACAGCACAATTTCTATTGCCCACGTGTGTAGCAGTTCTGTTGGTGAATTTGTCTCATCTGATTTAATCTGAACAGCAATGATGGCATAAGAGTTAAACCTGTTAAGCTTCTGAAACTTCTCTAGAATCTGTTCATTTTGGTAGATGAACCAATGAACATTAAGTGCTGTTCTTTCTGTATTAAATTTTAAAAATTTACATAGTTATATTCTAATCTTATATAAGAAACCTTCAAGTATTTCATTTTCCTATAAACTTTATTCAGCTCTGCGTTCAAACATGTAAACATTGGTAGAGAATATTGCATAATTATATTTACTGGAGTCACCCATGAAAAAAATGTTGCCAAAGACAACAGCTAATTTTATTCCTTCACCTGTCACTTCCTCCTCTTTTAATTTTTTATTCCTCTAAATTTATTACTGTAACTTTATGCTGTATTTCTGAGTGTACTTCCACTTAAAACCATCAAAAATTACATTTAATATGGAATTCCCTCTAGAAAACAATTTATAAGCCAGTGAGATCACTTTGCCTTCCAGCCTCCCAGAAACTATTAAAACTATAGAATTTCTTCGTTACCAGCTGAACCAATTGCTACTGAACAGACATTTGATATATTATTTGTTTTCTAGTTTGCTTGTCTTTGTTTCATGGCTTTTGCCTTTTAATAATATATTTCCTAGATCAGTCTTTAAATGCTGAGTATTTTAACTCTAATCCACTAAACATTTTGTCTTTCCTTTAACTCCCATACAAGATTCCTGGTATTATTAAAACTCATTTAATTTTCTCCTATCACGTTAAATGTACTGACCTCATTTTTCCCAAATGCAATGAAGGATGCATTCTCATCTGGAACAATTGATTTTTCCTAGAGCTTGAACTCAAAAAGATATAAATCTCAACTCTTTTAGAGAAAACATCTGCTTAAGAAAGACTGTTCTCTGTCTTACCATAGCCTCATTGAATCTTTTGGGATAGTGGAAAAAACTTATCAAGGAAAGCCTTATATGTAAAATAGTAAGAATACAAAAAACATTATAATGTTTCTGTAATGTTTCAATGAGTTGTCTTAGTAGAACCACATTAAGACTATATTAAGCATCCAATTACTGCCACCTGCTCAGTAATAATTATTAATAGTCAGCACACTGTCAACCCTTGGCTTCAATCCATCCAATGGATGAATTCTCTTTTAATAACTCTTGACACACATGGTCAGTGCGTCTGCTTTTCCTTTTCAAAATTTAATTCAGTCCTTAGCAAAAGGTGCCCAAGTACTAGTGGAATAGTAACAGGGATCACAAATTTCCAGCCCTCAAATAATCAACATTATATTGTTAATGATCTAAAACAGTGTTCTTCAAAGAAAATAAAAAATTTCTATCATTTATAAAATGTATTTCTCTTTTAAGGTAATAGGATATTATACATCTCACTTCATATTGTGTACCACAATTGCTGGTGAATTATTCAACACACCAAAACAATTGGTGGACACTAATATCAATTATTAATCAGATAGTGTATTCACTTTTACTAGGAATAAGAGAGTTGGATGCTGGTGGCTCGTGCATGTAATATTAGCTGTTCAAGAGGCTGAAATCTGAGGATCATAGTTAGAAGCTAGTCCAGGCAGGAAAGTCTATGGGACTGTTATTTATCTCTAATTACAGGAAAAGCTGGAAATAAAGCTGTGTCTCTAATGCTAAAGGGCTACTCTTGATCAAAAAGCTCAGGAGCAGCATCCAGGTCCTGAGTTTAGTTCTAGGACCTGTGTGTGCGTGCATGCACACACACACACACACACGTAAGAAAGAATTGAAGCCATATCTAAATCACTTCTTCAGGATCGGACATATTTCCCATTCTAATCTACACATCACAAGGAACTGGCTCTTAGGAAATTTATATGGTTAGTAATTAGCCAGAAATTTTTTTTAAAGGAAGAGATATTACGCACTGCCTTACATATGAAACTGTAACCCCTCTGTACATCACTTTGACAATAAATAATTATTCAAAAAATAAAATAAATAAAAGGAAGAGATCTTGTGAATAACTGTCCATCTTGCGAAACCCTATCCAATTTGCAACATTATAAAAATGTATTCATTTGAGTCACAAGTAATGAAGCCAGAAGTAAATATCACACTTAATCAAAATATCTCATGATGCATTCATTTGCTTTGGGTGATCACATTTGAAACATCCAAACCCATGTTGGTAAGATGGCAGCTCTACTTGGCCATATGCTGCCTTTTTTAATAGCTAGAAAATATCCTCTTTCTAGGACAACTCAGTTCCCCAGTTCTGCGCATTTACAGGTTGGCCAACAGGACTGACCATCAGAATGGGCCATCGTCAGAACTGCCACTGTTCCCACTACCTCCGCTGCACAAACTGGGCAGCCAGTGAGCAACCTCTGAAACTTATGGGATAGCTTTGGAAAGAAGGACACATAGAGAGGGAGCTAGGAAATGTCTCAAGATCTGTAATAATTTTCCAGTTTTACATTCAAATCCTCTTTGAGACCAGGGTTATCCCTATCACTGCTCTCTGTCAAACACTCTCAAATCTTTACCAAAAAAAAAAAAAAAAGTTCTTCATTTTGCTGCAGGCCATTCAAGCTCACTGGAAATAAAACCTCACTTGAAATTTTTTTAATGTCATCTGTTATGTAAACATTAGCTTTAAAGGAATGTCTTAGGAATCATGGAGCGATTTGGGTAAAATTCTGGCAAATCCTTCTTAAAGGAGTGAAGCAGCATTGCATGCAGAATGAAATTTAATTTTTATTCACCTATTTTACATAATGGGTTCCTTATGCTTAACAATAAGCTGTGTTGTTTAGTATGAATGCCCTTTCTTTCTTCAGAAAAATCCAAAAACATAGACTGGGAAAGGTGACATACAAAGAAGGAACAAGAGCTTTGTGCTAATACTGCTAATAGCAAAACAAAGAAGATGGGAAGAGAATGGACAAACTCAAGACTGGAATGACTTATTTCACACATTAATACGCCCTCTCTGAGCAGCCCACTTTTATTTACTAATGTTTGGTTTGTTTTGCTCTACTTTAAAATTTTAGTTCTATGATTGCAGAGGAACGCTTTACTGTTTCATCAACTGTGGCATGTTGGGTGCTCACAAAGCTATCTTCACATACAAATTTCCTTCCCTTTCAGCTCGTGGAATGGAGTTGCTTCTTCTTTTCTTCATCTTGTGCACGAGAGGAAAACTCATCTGTGTACATGGATCATGCAAGACCTCCTTTGTTTTCAGGTATTTACAAGTATACATTTCACTCTGCTGCCTTCCTGAGAATGGCTCTTCCCCTTTTTGCTGTGTGATAGATGATTTCTCTTCTTACAGCTACAATTACAGATTAGGATTAAACACTTGGCTGACCTAACAATGACCATTTCTTGAATTTGAGCTAAGGAATGTAGAATAAGTATTAGTACCAATATCTGCATTCTTGTATTCATATTTAATTTTGTCCTATATCAACAAACATTTCTACAAAGTGAATATCTGAACCTCGTCAAATTTGTTATCAGAGCCAGGTTCTTGGGTCCAGAACAGGTAGACACAAGATTGGATCCAGAGGAATTCAGGGCAGGCATTATAATGTAATATGCTTGATGGGAAATACAGCTCCAAATAAAACCAAGTCAGTCCAGGGTTCCTTGAACAAAGGAAAAAAAGTCGATTCTAAAGGATGTGTTTCCACTAAGAATTCCCATTCACATAAATAAGGGGGTTCACAGAGAAAATGGAGGCCTGACTGACCAATGTCAGGTCTTCCATGGGAAATTTAATTTAAGAAAAAAAGAAGAAGAAGAAAAAGAAGAGGAGAAAGAGGAGTGGGGGAGGAAGGGAAGGGAGGAGAAGGAAGGAAGGAAGGGAGGGAGGGAGGGAGGGAGGGAGGGAGGGAGGGAGGGAGGGAGGGAGGGAAGGAAAAGAAGAAGATCCAAGCTTTCAGAGTCTGGTACTGACTGTTCAATGTCTAAGCTCAGTGCTTAGCTTTGAAGGCTGGTTTTCAGGAGGTGCTCCTGAAAACTGAGGTCGTGGATATGTTTGTAATTCATTGTATTTATAATTTCAGGGCTGCATGTGAGCCCTGGCTCCCCATACATGTCCTTGTTTGGATTTTTTCAGTGAAAATACAGGAGAATCATAATCCTTATAGGGTACAGTCCTAACACCAGACCATTCTCATCTTTTAGATGGTCCCCAGCTGTCTCAAATGAATTAATATTTTCGAATGCAGAGTGATAACATGTTCATTTTTTATCTAGTGTCTAGTTAATATATGTATCTTGGTAGTAGCAATATATCAAGTTCACAGAATGATCATAGCATCAAGAGGCCTGGATCAAATGATAGCATTGTTGACATTGCCGGATGTGTGTGTGCCCTTACCAAAGCAAATATTCTACATTGTTTGCTCAATATGTAATAAGGATAATAAACTTTCTTTTACAAAGGTGATGAAATAATTTTAGAATTTAACAACATGACCAGCCAAATGTTTAGTATATAGTAGATGAAAAGTAAATACTAGTCATTATGGATGCGATTTTATTTCAGGATCTTATTTCTTAACTAGATCTCACCTTTTAAATGGAAGATAATGGCTCATAGAAGTCTGGAGACGGAGGCTGAGCATTTTAATAGGTGAAATAGTAAGGTGAGCATGTCAGTCACTAAGCAGTAAAGTAACGAAAGATTCTGTGATGACAATTTAAAATTGGAGGATAAAATAAAGGCAGGCTTTTTGTTTGTTTGTTTTTGCAAGTTCTGGGGCTTGTACTCAGAGCCTAGGCATTGTCCCTGAGATTTTGCTCAAGGTCAACACTGTACCACTTGAGCCACAGCTCCACATTCAGGATTTTTTGGTGGTTAATTGGCAATTATAAAACAAAACAAAACAAAACAAAAGACTCATTCCTACCCAACCTAGTTTGATTGTCACCCTCAGATCTCATCTGCGTAAGTCCCTAAGATTAGAGGCATGAGCCACTCGTGTCCCACTTTGTGAAGCAAATTTTGATCATTAAACTGACAAGCAAGCTACATGCTTGGTCAAAGATGATTGTATCTAATATCTTGTACTGTAAAAAAGTTGGAATCAGATAATATTTATTGGTTTATCATCTCTTAGGCAAAATTATTTTTAATTTATTTTATTTTTATTTTTTTAATTTTTATTATAAAACTGATGTACTTAGAGGTTACAGTTTCATATGTTAGGCATTGGATACATTTCTTGTACTGTTTGTTACCTTGTCCCTCATACCCCCCTTCCCCCTCCCCCTGTCCCGCCCTGAGGTGTTCAGTTCACTTACACCAAACAGTTTTGCAAGTATTGCTTTTGTTGTTGTTTCTCATATTTTACCCTTTGTCTCTCAATTTTGGTATTCCCTTTGAATTTCCTAATTCTAATACCAGTACACACTGTTTCCCATACACTCAGATAAGATTACAGAGATAGTGTAGATACAATCACGAGAAGGTGATACACGAACATCATCAATAGTAGAAACTACAGATACACATGGGATGTTGAAAGTAGTTACAACTCTCATATAACAATCATTTTCATAAAATGGAGTTCATTTCACTTAGCATCATCTTATGTGGTCATAAGGGTATAGCTATTGGGCTCTTGTGATCCTCTGTTGTGACTTGTCTTAGGCAAAATTTTAAAAAGTCATGATAACTCAGTCAAGAGTTTAATTTACAATAACATAGGTAATATCAATTCTTGTTTTCTTCTTTCCTTTCTTCTTTTTTTCTCTCTTTCTGTCTGTCTGTCTGTCTGTCTGTCTCTCTCTCTCTCTCTCTTCTTTTTCATTTGTGTTGGTCCTGGAACTTGAACCTAGGGTCTGGGCACTGTCCTTGAGCTTTTTGGCTCAACCCTATCACTTTACCAGTTGAGCCACAACTTCACCTTTACCTTTTGTGGGCAGTTAATTGGTGATAGAGTCTTCCGAACTTTCCTACACTGGCTGGCTTCAAACTGAAATCCTCAGATCTCAACTTCCTGAGTAGCTAAGATTACAGTTATGTGCCACCAATGCCTGGCTGATGTTAATTCTTAAATAATTTATCTTTTCAATATTATTATCCCGAGTAGATTTGATATATTCATTTACTTGTATTATTACCACCATCATCAACATTTAAGCCATCATTTTCTTTTAGTTTATTTTGTAACTTTACCACCATCAATTATTAAAATTCATTTTCTTCCAGGGAGCCAGAATTGTTTCAGAGTTTCTGCAATTATTTTTTTGCTTGTCCTAGAATTTGAACTCAGAGCCCTATGGTTGCTAGGAAGATACTCTACCACTGACCCACACCTCCAGCAGCACATTGTTGTTGGGTAGTGTTCAGTGACACATAAAATCTCCCATTCACCCATAGACTCACTTTGCTCATTGCACGCACCCTGGCTACATTGATTCTCCCTCCATTCCTAAATATTTCATGCTCCATCCAGTAGAGTGCTTCTCCTTGTACTTTCTCTTTTATCTAGTTTACTCCCATTCATCTAATTTTGCTCATACTTTCTCATATTAATCATCAGTGTCTGCTCCACTAAGCATAAATATATAACTCCTCAAAATTCCCTTTATTCTTCCTGGTATTAATTGTTCTAAAAAATAATTTGGCATCTATTTGCTCCACTAAAAAGTAAATCCTGTAAAAGGGATGATACTACTCATTTTTCTGAATATTAAATTCATGGAACTCATGGCCTAATTCACACACACACATATGCATACATTATGTATCTAGAATAAATATTGCAAAATTAATTATACCATGATTCCCACTTAAACTGGGGGAGGTGAAGTTTATTTTGTTTTCTCTTGCTGTGTTCTGTGACAACCCACTCTGCTTAATTGCCTTCGCTTTCATAAACACCATTACAGTGTTAGGTTGAGAGGACACCTTTCTTGTTAAATGAAGGTTGTGAAAAGAAGTGTTGTTCACAAATAAGCTAGTAATTGAGAGATATCCTCTAAGGATATAAGAAAAGAAATATAAAAGCATTATAACTGGGAAGGAAGGCTTTAAAGAGAAATACTCATGTCATATTGTAGCAACATGATAGGTATTGTCCTGTGTTCCAGAGGTTTATCAAACTTCTTTCAGGCTTTTGAAGTGATTATCAATGATGATGATGTCCATAACTAACTCTGGGAGACAAAAAAGTTCAAGAATAAGAAATACCAATGAGATAGGAGCTGAGTAAGTTAGCATCTTCATGATAATTAATCAGCTAGACTTCTTAATATGTAAATTGGAGAGGATTCCTATAATTATGTAAAGTTGGTGAAACTGAAGAATTTTCTGTGTGAACTAAGGCAAGAGTATCAGTTTAGGAATAGACAAGTAGATAAATAGAACCTAGTAGAGAATAAAAGAAGCAACCCCATGTATAGATGCATACATGACCATTTATATATATAATATAAATACATTATATACATTATGCATTATTAATAACATATATTTTCTATTATATTATGGTATATATTATAGTATATACATTGTATTATATGATATAAAACATAATGAAATTATATAAAATATGAATACATGATATAGTATATGTTATATACTATATAATATATGCTTATATATTAGATATCCTTACATAATGCATATATATTTATACTCTTTTCAATACATGAGAAAAGATGGGCTTCAGTAAGTAGGGAAAATGTGCTAATCAGCTAATGTGTTGGTAAGACCTTGCAGCAATCCACTATAACTTGGTTCTTGAATGACATTAGAGGCCCCTGTATTGAAGAGTCCTTAGTTTTCAGTGCTGTTGGAAGAAGTAGACCTTTTTGATGATGGGACCTAGTAAGAGGAAGTTTAACTTTTAAAAAAGACTTTAAGATGTCCCCAGGCCTTCTCTGTTTCTCCTTGTGTTTTCCAGTCACCACAAATGAACAGCTTCCTTGGTCACATGTGCTGGCACAATATGCTGTCTCAGCACAGGCCCAAAAGCAGTGGCCTGCCAAACTAGCCTGATATCCCCAAAACTGTGAACAAATAAAGCTTTCCCCTTCTTTGGATCGATTCCATAGTGTGACTACTGTGGTCACACATATTGTCCCTTTGAGGAAAAAATAATGAAAATATATCCTTGATTCATATTCACATACAAAATTGCACACAGGTTTAAATACTGATCAAAGTAAGTATAATAATATTACGAAAAATATAAGATAATATCTTTATAACTTGGTGGATAGAGAAGGCTTTTTAAAAATAATTTTTTATTCCTGAGTGCTGGTGGCTCATGCCTATAATCCTATCTACCCTGAAGGCTAGGATCTGAGGGTTATAGCTTGAAGCCAGCCAGGTAGGAAAGCTTGTGAGGCTCTATCTCCAATTCAGCAATCAAACAACCAGAAGTGGAGCTGCAGCTCACATGGTAGAATACGAGCCTTGAGCAAACAAAGTTCAAGAGTATTTGATGTGCTCTAAATTCAAGTTCAAACCCTAGGACTGGCACAAAACAATAATTTTCTTTAGAATACATTACTTTCACAAGAAGGAGGCTCAGTATGACATGTCAACACACCTATGTTCAATCAACTTCATCCTCTCCCTCTCCCTTATCCCTCCCTACTTATTAAGGAAAAGGTTCTTAACCGAGATAAGAAGTGGCAATAAATCATACAGGCTTTTTGAAACATGAAAGAAAGACTTTGGTTTCTATTTTAAGATCTTTCACAAAGCAGTTGAAATATTTCAGCAAAGGGATTATGGTTCCAGATTTATCTTCAAAAGGTGTTTCTCTCAGCTGGTGTAGGAAATGGAAAGAAGCACAAGTATTAGAACAGTTAGGAGGTGGTTTCTGCAAACTGAGTGAGAAGAGATGACAGTGTAGTCTAGAAAGCCAGCCAGGGTTGGGAAATGGAGAAAATTAGACAATTCTAGAAATATTTCACACTGGAGATATGCATGTGAACAGAAAAGAGTAGGAAACTCGGCAGGATCACATCTTGAAAGTACCTGTCAGGATGTACTAAAGAGTTTGAAATTTTCCCCCTAAGGCTTGGTGAGGAGTTGATATTGTATGAACACCTTGAAGAGATACTTTGATTTCTTCAGTATAAATTCCTGAGAGAAGTTTGCCTTCGTATCTGAATCACAGTGAGATATAATGGTTGGTAACTGAGGCCATGGTGGTGGAAATGGTACAAAGTATCTAGATGTGGGAGTTTTGATATGGCAGGTAATCCTCAAATATCACTGAGATACAGAAAAGGTGTTCCCACAAAGAGAAGGCTGAATCACTTTAGGCATGATGATACAGGTGCAATACCCAATGGGAACTTTCCAGTAGGGAGCAATCCCCTCATACCTGTATCTCCAAAAGAGATTTGAACTTGAAATACAAATTTTGGAGTTCTTACCATATAGGTATCTCACTGCTGTGTTGCTGTTTCCTCTTCCCCATTCTCTAAAAACATCCTTCTAGGACCACAGCTCAGTTCGGTGCCTACACCTCATCCTGTGTAAGTACACTACCCCTTCTGTAGTCTTGTAGGTGCCTGAGCCTGGTACTCTTTCCTTCATGGTATACCCTGAGGTACTGGAGCCATTTAGCAGCAAAGAATAAAGATCTGACTGTCCCAGAGGGGATTTCTTTCTTTCTTTTTTTCTCCTCACTCATACCTGGTTTTCAATGACTGTCTCGTGAAAGGAGAGACAAGCCCATGCCTTTAGGAACAGAGATTGGTATAATACACATTTCCAAGTTCCCTGAAGATTAAACTTGGGCTTGCTTGAAAGCATATACTACTTTGTGGATGGTTTGTTTTTGTCCTCTTTCCTCTACTTTGCTGACAGTCTTGACTTGACTCAATTCTGGTAAGGCTCCTCTATCTCCTTCTTTCCCCTGGACTTTTGAGCATCTATATCAATCTATCATTAGTCAAATTTTAGCAAAGATCCAGTTTTATTGATTTATCTAGAATTCCCCAGCCTGCTTCCACCAACAATCTTAGGTCAGGTTAGCCAGCTTTCCCTCTTACCCCTGAGGTCATTTTTCTCCTCTCTTTACCCTCCTCTTTTTCTTTCTTAGCTATACATTGACATTTTTGCTTCGCATTTTTCTTATAAAGAGCCCAATCTCTCTTCGGTGTTGCAAACCCCTATTGCATAGTTCCTATACCCATCATAATGAAGTCTAACTGCACTTCAGCAAAGGCCATTGAATAATGTCATCACTAACATTATCCTTGTTTCTAGGAGCACTGCCTCAATGCATGCCATTTTTCATTGTTGTGGTGGAGTCTCCATCTGGAAACCCACATCAAATTGGACAATAATGAAGACAGCAGGTAGTAGCCCAGTATTAAGAGAGTTCTATATAACCCAGGAAAAGCATCTAAAATAATGGGGTGGGGAAACAACCAAAGATGGGCTGCTGAAAGTTTTAGAATGTGTCATAAATTGGAGAAAAAGAGTTCAGGGTAAGACTGTAAAAAGGTTGGAGGCAGAAATCCTGTGGTGTGGATGGAGGACTCTGATAGATAATGATATCTGATATAGATGCCAAGGGGGAGAGAGAGAATTTCAGGTCAAAAGTATGAAATAATGCACACAAGTCAAGTTACTTAAGGATTGAAAAAGATCTATTAAATGTAACAAAAAGAAGTTTTATGACAGACTATTAAAGATAGAGCATTTTTATATTTTGGAAGACAATGTCTGATGATAACGTATATTCATTTTATTAAAAAGTAAATATTGAAGCATTTATTATGTACAGGCTTTGTTACTCCACAATGGGGAGGGTGAATGACAGTTCCTGATGGTCTTTGCACACTTCACTGTGATCAGTGTTGAAACAGGAGTAAGTAAAGTCAGACAATGGTGCCTTACACCTACAATTCTAAGCAAATCAGGAGGTTGAAATCTGATGACTATGATGTTATTTCCCTTTGATTTCGTTCTTTATCTGCCATTTTGATTCATCTGGCACAAGGAGATTGTCCAGTGAACACTTCCCCATGAGGAGACAGGGTGTCTATGTCTAGCCTTAACTGATATCTGGGTCTGGCTCTATGTGGTTAAATTAACACAAAGAAAGGCCAAGTGGAGAAACCAACAACAAATTGTATTTTTCTTCTGGCGGCCTCAAATCTGCAGAAGAGACTGGCTTGAATACAGTCAGGTAAAGCTTTTGCAGAATCTACTTATAATTGTTGGACCTTTGCTTTGGCACCTATTGAAATAACATTCCTCCCCATAGTTTCTGTACTCATAATTTTGTTTGAAGGAAAAAAAATCAGTGAATGTTGCAATGTTTAATTCCAAATAAGAGAGAAATTATTCAGAAAAATTTACCCTCACTAAACCCAAACAGGCTCTTGATTATAAATCTCCACTGTGTTTTTTGGGGTCAAATTTGAGTTAACTCCTGAATTTCAGGACCAGCCTTCTCTGACATGGTTTGAATGAAGCCTCTCTCATCAAGTTACACAAGTTTCATGGATACATTTTAATTAACCTCTCCTCCTCCTAACTCTTTCCTTTCGTTTTGATCAGGGGAACAGTTAAGCTTTTGATGAAATGTAAATACATCTGTCACTAAACTGAAGTGTAACATCCAGTGTTTATTCTACTGTTATTGATCTACATATGATGTTTTAAATTTTAACTCCTACAGCTATTTCTGAAATGCTGTTGAAGTGTGATAACAATCATCTTTGCTTCCTGTCTTACAGAGTTCAAAGTTTAACGATATCAGTAAATTCTGGTGCCCATAAGATGAATGTATTAGTCCAAAATATAGATCAAAGAATAAAGGCTGATTAAACACCATTTGTATAAAAATGTACACACTCATTGTCTAATAATATAGCAATAAAGAAATTCAGCTATGTTTCCTTTATTATAGTGCACAATTACCATAGCTATTCAAAATTATTTGTAGTTTAAATAACTGAGATAAATACTGTAATTATGCAGATTTTATTTCTTTAATATTTAAGAAACAATTTTCTTTCCAGAGTTGCAAAGTTTCATATTATCATTAATTATTGTTTTAATTTTATTTTTTCCATTTCATTTTTAGATTCAGAGAAGGCTATTAAATTATTTCATTATAACTTCGGATCATATTGCTTACTATTCAAGCTATACATTAAAAATCTTTACCCAAGGCCAGTTTTCTTCAGCTTGTGGCCTTAAATAATATTTAAATACCATACTTCTGAAATCAGTTTTATGCCCCAGGCCCAAACCCCAGAAGCTTGGCCAGCACCACCTCTGCACAAGTGAAATAAAGAGGCACAATGAAGGTATAGGAAGAACTATGATGTTGAAACATCACTTTGGACCATGTTTAGCCCTCTTTGGGGGAAAGACATGAGTTATAGGTTTAAGTAGAGAATTGAGAGCAAGAAGATAAATGCGTGCATAATGCTTAAACAGTCCCAGTTCCAGTTTGTGGCTTGGTTGACGCTTATCTCAGTCTTCATTTTCCTGAGATTCCCAGAGATTTGTCAGAATTTGTAATTAGCACCACTAGAGGAGAATGGACAAGTTACTGCTGCCTGGTAAAGGGTCTCTCCTGAGCTTTGGGCTGTTCTCTTGCTTTGGAGAAGTTTTGTTTTTTGTTGCAAGATGCTTATCCATAATCTTGTCCTTCTGGCATTCCAAGGTGATTGTGGATGGGGAGAGACTCAGGATGGAATAAACTTAGACAAAAATTAATGGAGGTAAGGAGGCTTTTATTAAGTTAATTTGTGGACACAAGTAAGTAGTCAGTATTTTTGAGCAAAAGCAGTTTAAGTACCACTTACATCTTCTTCCTTTATGTTTTTTTTTGTGTCATCTTTTTCTAAATCACTACATTTTTCACAAAATGCTTTTTATGGCCAGGAATTAAGACATACACAAACTTCAATTTTGTTCTCCTAAGTGTTAAAAAAGGTTATAAACCTAAAAGACACACACACACACGTATATTTTAAAAAAAACCCAAGAAATTATATAACAAAAGATATCTTCACTAGAGAAAAGGCAAAGAGAGCTTTAAGGATGAAGCAAAGAGTGTTCCCAGGTGACAGAAGAACAGCAGCAAACTCTATGTAAGACATATCCAAGAAAAATGCTATAGTGGGACACATTCAAGAAAAAAAATTAGTGGTAGTCTGATGTGCTGGGCATTGTTGCAAATCATGAGGAGAGTACTGAAAGAAATGGAAGAATTAGCAATAGGCACAAATAAAGTCAGAGAAAAATTTTACACTACACTATAACACTGGATTATAGAACATCATTTCATAGCTCAAAGAACACAGACATTGAATACTAATGTAACACAAAAACATTGATTGGTGGTGGGAGAAGTGTATCTGAAGTGCTGACAAATATTTGCAAAATCTACAGCCACATTTTTAAAAAGAGCATTAAAATATTTTATTAACCTCCTGAGTATTTCAGTAAAATCTCAGACATTAGCAAAACAGCATTCTTTTGATCAGGAAAAAATAAATAATTAAGATTACCTGTGACGTAGCTAAGGTAATTTAACTATTAATAACAGCCTGTCTTGGAAACCAGCAAACACAACCTTTAGTAAATGTTCAATTCTCTGTTACTAGAAGACCTTCCATCCTCCAATTGTGAAATTTTAAGTTCATGATGTCATGCTAAACTTGAACAAGTGAAAAAGAGGAATACAAAGTTTTCATGGTCACTGGCTCTATGTAAAACAAAAGGTATTAATTTGAAATATTACAGTTCCAAATGCCTTTTTTTTTTACCTACCTCTAAATTTGCCACCTGCATAGCTTACTAAACCCTTAAAAGCTCGGCGAGGAAGGCCCAGAAGCTATTTTTAGCAATCCCCAATAACGCATCTATTTTAAATGTCATGCATAATTGTATCTTCTATTTACGGGGGGGGAGAGGGGGGAAGCAATGGCAGATCATGCCAATGAGTGCAAGACGTGAATTCTGAATTGTTCAGTGGTTCAGACAAGAGATCTGGTCCCTGCTCTTGGCGCGTGAGAGCCAAGAACACGCACATACACACACGTGCGCGCGCACACATGGGTACACGCACACACGCACGACCTCTCCACTCCCCCTTAGCAAAGTGAGACTAGACACGTTCACGTGACCATAGTGACGTCAGCCCCCCCTCTGGGTCGCGTGACGGACACCTAACTTTCTACTCTCCCCGCCCCCTCGGGGCGAGGATCTCGCGAGAACTCCCTTACTATCAGAACTTGGGAGGCTGCCGGAGAGACGCTCCGCTCCATGGGGCCCGGCGGGGAGGGAAGGCGTGGCCGGAGCCCAGGAGTGCGTTCGCATCCCCTGAGGACTCTAGGCCTGGCCTGGCCCGGCCTGGCCTTCGGGGCTTGCCGGAGTCTGATAAACTACTCCGAATTCTGCTGGGGAGGGGCGGCACTGTCAAATCCGAATAGAAACGTGGCGCCAGGGCCCTCTGGGTGCAGACCCCAGCCTGGAGGAGCGGCAGGGCGCGGCGGTCGTGGCTCCCCGCGCCTCCGATCGCTTCGCCAGGCTGTGGGGAAGTGGAGACCCGAATGTGGAAGCAGATGACCGTCCACATCCGGCCCAGCCCGGACAGCCCCGAGCTGCGCCGAGCCCAAGGGTGGCGTCCCCTGCTCGACTTCCCCAAGACCAAGGCCGGGACCTGGCCCAGGGGTGGGGCGGAGGTCCCCGGCCCCAGTCCCGCTGCACCCCACAGCTGATCATCCACACTGGGCCCGCACAGTCCCGCTCGGTTAGCCACAGATATGAGCGGTGTGTGGGGAGGAAGGGATGATGTTGACACCTCACTTCATTCACTTAGAGGCGCCCGGGCTTCTCCCCGCGCGTCCCTAGACTGGAGGCGGGCACGCGGGACCGCGGGAGGGACCGGCCCGGGGCGCTAGGGGGAGGTGTGGGGCCGGCGGCAGGGAGGGGGCTTCCGTAGGGTGGGGAGCTTGCTCGCTGGAGGGAGGACAGAGGGAGGGGAGGAAGGACACAGGGAAGGGGGAGGCGCCGAGGGCGGAGACGCAGCTCTGCGGACCGCAGCGTCGGAGCCCAGCGCTCTTTCGCTCGCCGCGCCTTTTCCAAGCCTTTGCGGGGCGATCGCGGGGAGCCCGAGGCCGCGGTGGTGCGGGGGACCCCGCCAGCGCCACCAACGCTGCCCGCGGGAGGGAGCCACCCCCACCCCCACCGGGTGCGCGCGCTCCACCGAGCCCTGGCGCGCCCAGAGCTCCGCGCCCCGCGCCTGCCTGACAGCTGCAGCTGGGCTGGGGCTGCGTGCCCGGCTCGGCTCCGCTCCTCCGGACTCCACTCCGGCCGCGGTCCCGGCCCCTCCGCCCTCCTCTCCCTGCCTCCGCCCTGCTCGGACTCCTTCCTCTCCACCCTTCACCCCTCCTGCCCAGGGTGCCGGAGTCCGTTTCGCAACCCTGCGCTCCGTGCCACCCCTCTCTCCCCTCCCGGTGACTACGTTTCCTGCCCCCTCCATTTGGGGAGAGGGTTTGGGAAAGAAAGCCTAGGCTAAGCCGCCTCCAGGAGGGTCGGCGAACGTGGGGACGAGGAGGAGGAACCCCACGCCACCCCCTTTCTGGTCAGCTTTCCTTTCCCGCCCCGCCCCGCCCCGCCCCTACACGCACTCCTTCGCCGCGGACCAGCTACTTTCTCGGACGGACGAGGAAAGTGAGGGCGGCCCTGGTGACAGCGCCGCGGGGCCAGTCCCGGGGAAACCGCGCGCCGGCTCGCCTCGCGCCCTTTGCGCCCCCGGCCAGGGCACGGCCCGCACCGAACCGAACCAGGATGGCTTCCACCACCACCTGCACCAGGTTCACCGACGAGTATCAGCTCTTCGAGGAGCTCGGAAAGTAAGCGCCCTGTGCTCGGCATCTCAGGTCCCCTTCCCAGCGGAGGGAGGGCGGATCGTGGGGTCCCCTCGCGCCTCCGGACCTGGGGCCTTAGGGAGTTCGGGAGATGAGAAGGACGGGGACCCCTGGCTCGTCTGTACGGGAAAGATGAGGTGTTCCTAAGGGGAGGGGACATAGTAAGGGAGCCCACCGTTTACCCGGGTCGTGATGCATCCCAGTCATTCCTTGTCTGGTTCCTCAACCCACTTGCACCGGGAGACTTAGAGAATTTACGATCTCTGCAGTTGTAGCTGTCACCCGAAAGTGTGTGTGTGTGCGTGTGTGTGTGTGTGCACACGCGCGCATTGTGAGTGCGCGCGCGCATGTATGTGGAGAGGAAACTAGAACCCGTGTAGAATGCAACATTTATCCTGTTTTCTGTACATGGTGTCTCCCGGTTGGCCGGCCGGTGTCTGTCGGGGGTGTGACCCCGGCCTCCCCGAGTACGGATGCGCGAACACTCGCTGCCACCGGCGGTGCCATATTTATTGATGCCGAAAGTTGAACTTGGCCGCGGTGCAGAGTCTTGTTTCCCTCCCACCCAGTAGTTAGTTGTTCTGTCCAAGGGAAAGAAAAAAAAAAAAGGTCACCCGACCAAACCCGAGTCTCCTGCCCCACATCCGCTCTTCCACCCTGCTGTCCATACTCTGAATCTTTCCTTCTCCGGGAGGATTATTTATACAGGCAGCGGAAAAACCCTCTGGAGACCGGGAGCGCGCTCCCCAAGGGGGTGAGCCGAGCTGTGCTCCACGGCGGCTGCCCTCCCCCCTCCAGTGACAAAAGTCCCCCGAAGAGGACGGGCGCGGGGGATGGCGGGGCTAGGCGAGCCGCGCACACTGATTTGTGCGGTGGGGCACTCAAGCCACATTCCTGAGGATCGCTGGCTCCGCTCCTGTGCTTGCTTTCCGCAGTTAGATGAAGGGGAATGGGAATCTTTTCCTTTGATAGAATAAAAATGACATGTTTATATGTGGTCTGCTGTTTAAAAATGGACAATATGACGGAAAAGAGGCTGCATTCAAATCTACCCCCTACCCCAGCCCAAAAGAGGGCAGAGAGAAATCACCCTACCAGGATTTGTTAAACCACACCAGTACACTGGAGAAGTGTGCGTGTGTGTGTGAAAACAATCGCCATATTCCCTTACTTGGATCCACATTAATTGTATTTCTCTACCAAAATACACAGGCACTATATCTACCTTTCTTCCTTTCTTTTCTCTTCCTTGCTTTTCCTTCCTTGCTCCTCCTCAGTTCTTCTCTTCTGAGAGGATCTTTCCCTCCCAGAGCATTTGGTGCTGTGAGTGTGAATTGTAAAGATGTCTTGGAATCCCATGTGCTGACACAAGTGACCATAGTTGGGCAGTTCCTTTCGGTTTTTGTTGATTAATAATGTGCGATTCCAGTTAAATAAAATTTATTTTTATTCCCCAGTGTTAGAGAACTAAAAAAAAAAAAAGGGTTAAATTTCCAGGAAGAGTAGTTTTTTTTTCATATGACATTTCTTAGATGTGTCAGTTGCCTAAAATTAAGAAGATGCTTGGATGTTGTAATTTTTAATAGAATACCACATGTAGTTATATTGATTACTTGCTAATTATTGATTTCCAGGGGGGCATTCTCGGTGGTACGAAGATGTATGAAAATCCCTACTGGACAGGAGTATGCTGCCAAAATTATCAACACCAAAAAGCTTTCTGCTAGGGGTGGGTATTTTCAACCCTATGTTTATTTAATTTGCATTTGTCGTGTTCATTGTTGGTTCTCTTGCAAGTAAATATATTATGTTGTCAGCAATAAATTTTAGACTTAGGAAATATAAACACTTTTTTCTTTCTGAATGCCTCTTGTTATGCAGCTTAGAAATAAATGAACAAGTATTTTTAGAATTATTTCATAAATTATTAAAATTCTAGCTGTCTTTTGAGCAGTAGCATAAAGAACTGTTTTGCACAGCAAAGCATTGTCACAAAGTACATTATTATTATTTTAGCTCTACTATCAAATAACTTTGAGAAGTATCCTTCAATGGAGAATGGTTAGTCTCACAACTCACAATTTCCCTTTTGCTTTTGAGAGGGGAAAATAGGTCATAGCTCAGTTGAATCATATATTCTAATTGTAGTTACACTTGAACTTAATTTATCAAGGTATATTTAACAGCCATGGCTTGGAAAGGAGAATTCATGTCACTATCTTCTAGACAGTGCAGCTTGATTTGGTATTTCTGTGTGCAGTTTAGACCTTTACTTGATCTTCAGCATGAAAGCTATCCACGGGGCTGTGTAATGTATTTTACACATACAGTTTCTAGCCACAGTGATAATTCATACTCATAAAATAGCTTGTTGACATACCAAAAAAAACTTGGAGGAATCTGGCCATATTCATTTTCTTTTGTTGAACTCATGCAAAAGTGCGTATACTAATATGCTAAGGCATTCCAATTATTGTAGGCACATGTCTAAAGTATTTGCATGGAAATTTATGGTTTGATGAAGTAAAGAAAAAGAAATTAAAATGAACAGAATACTGTAGTTTATGCCCATCTCAGTGACCTGGTTTATTATAAGCAATGAGAGAAGAAATTCCACATTTATAGTTTTCCTCATTGACTCTGTCTTTTAAAATGTGTTTCTTAGCAATGTGTTGGTATCATTATCTTTGTTCTCTGCCATGATTACTTTTCTGTGTTTTTTTGAAATTCTACTTATAACACGTGCTTAGGTTTCGGTGGGTATTTTTCCTTTGTTGTTGGAGTGAGACTTTGTTGGAATTTTCTTCATCTGGCTGAATTACATTTGAAGGGAAATCTAAGTGCTAAAGTAACAAACACCAAGGATTCATGGTGCCAAAATTAATGAGAAGCACATTATGCTAATTCCATTCCCCTCCTAGTCTCTATAGGAAGGTTTCTTAACAATGAAAAAGGCATTGCTAAAGAACAAATGCCACTTTAGAAAGAAAAAAAAAGAAGGAACAATGAAAATGTGAAAAACACAGATTTTTATCGGTCATTTTATTATGTCTTCTGGTGTGATAAACACTTTATTAATATCTTTAATAGACTACATATATGCTATTAATATCAGGTATCTCTTCCTTGGGGGGGGATTATAATATCTATCTCAAATCTTTAAGTGGCTTTAAATTTTCTGTCAAAACAAGTCATACTAGTTTTTATCTCTTACCGACTTACTAAATTAGAATCTTCCCTCACCCATCCCAGATCATAATCCCTCCATCAGAACAGCAAACCCACTTGTCTCTGTGTGCACTCATTTTACCCTCTTTTGCCTCTCCTCTATGAAAGGTAAGTCTTAAATACTATTTAGAAAAAAAACCCCACATGTCTAGGGTGTTGTTAGAAAATATCCACCTTATTCACATACACAGGCATGCACACACACACACTTTTTCCTGGTGACTTTACACAGTTTTTACCCTGCTTTATTTTATGTTAACCTTCCTAAGGTAGGTGGTGAAGAACATCTTTGGTGCTGGAACCAATTGGTCTGTATCTCAATTCTGACTCTTGTATCTACTAGCCACTTGGCAGCGGATACTTTACCAATTTTTTCTGAGCCTTGATTTTTTTTTTTTCCCCTCTGTACGATGGGATAATACTAGAGCTTTTTTTTTGGTGGGGTTTTGAGTGACATTAGTTAGATTAATATAATTTAGAAGAGCCACATACTATTTTCTGAATGAATATTAGGTTCTGCTATTATCTGATAAGGTTTTCTCAGTAACCAAATTAGATTACTTATGTGAAAATTACGAATCTAGATGTAGTTTTGATTTAGCTATGAGAGCACAATTTAAATCTTGTTTCCATTGCTCACTGTGGTTCAAATGATTGCCTTCTATGGATCAATAAAATGGGAAAACGGACCCACCGGTCTCATGGGATTGATGATGTAGTAAATTTTGTGGAAATCACTTCTTAAATTACAGAACATCATGTCAGCTTGCCAATTATTAGGTTTTAACTGTAAAATTTTCTGTTCTTTCCTAGAAAATACTTACCAGTATTGCATTTTCAAATAGTTAGGTCTGGTTGTAGAATATTGTATTTTAAAATATGTATTTTATCCTACATCCATGTTAAATTACAGACTCTTGAAGGAAAAGTGACATGTTTCTTATTTTAACATTCAAAATATACAGCAGTAAAACTATAGAAGGGGTTCAGAACACAGTGCCTAGAGGCAAAAATGGTTATTAAGTTAGTTAGGAATTAAGTACTTGGTTTACTCCTAAGAAAAGCAAATTCTAAAAGTAAAGAGTGTATTATAGCACAGGCTTTAAAATATAAATTTTCTTTTAGTAAGAGTCTCTTTAAAACAAGTGTTTTTTTTGTTTTTTTTTTCAGAAGAGAAAAATATCAAATACATTCTAACAAAAATGTAGGTTTAAATGCAAAACAATATGCCTATTTTTTTCCTAAGGTACTAGTTTGTGGTGGCTGCAGTATGCACTGATGTGAAACATACAGTTATTGTGGGACATTTTGTTTGTAGTACTTGACACCTCATGCCTTTGTAAATATAAACCTTAACCTTATTTGTGTTAAAGATTAGGTAAGTCCCCCAGTTAACTGATGTTCTTTATTTAAACGTAACATTACAACTTAAAGTCAGTTGTTAATAAATCGGAGACTATTAGAGGTTTGCCAGAACTTTTGCTGCATTTCTGCACAAATTTGCACATCTGCTCTCAAGTATTTTGTGTGCCCAGATTTTAGTGGATTTCCAGCCTTCTCAGTTGTATTGTCTCCCAAAAATTAGTCCCATGCACCATGTTTGGGAGAACTGGAGACTGTTGAAGCACTTCTTTTTCTTTTTCAAGAGTATATGCTCACAGAGGTGATTCATTACCAATATTACTGTATAGGTAAGTATACTCATGTAATTAGCTAATTTTCAAATTTAAAAATAGCGAGGGAAGCATCTCAAACATCAGATTTTTATTGCTACTCTGTTAGGAATAGAGGGCATGCTTAGTGAAAGACGAATTAGTACAATAGAACATTTCTGTCTCTCATATATATCCCTAAGAATTATGCATTATATCATTTTTATACCAATTAGGCAAGTTCCTACCAAATGCTAATTTATTCTGTTGTTTGGGGCTATTCTATTTGGACATGTTTAGGATTGCAAGCTGATGTCCGATTATATAAAATTCATGAAGGGATATGATGGCAGTTCAGAATCCAGTGCATTGCTCGTTTTTTAAATTCCATAGCATTAGAAATATATTGTTTGTTTGTTTGTCTATGCTGGTTCTGGAGCTGGAACTCGGGGCCTGGGCACAATCCCTGAGATTTTTTTTCCACATGAGCCACAGCTCCACTACCAGCTTTTTTTGCTGGTTAATTAGAGTCTCATGGACTTTCCTTCTCAGGATGGCTTTGAATCATGATCTTTAAATCTCAGCCTCCTGAGTAGCTAGGATTACAGGAGAGAGCCACCAAACACAGCTTTTTTTTTTTTTTTTAAGTCTCCTAGTAATCATAGTGACTTCTTAACATCATGTCTTGAATTTTAGGAACCATTCGCTGTTACATAGTCTGATATGACACGAGATATTCTTCTTCTTAAATGTTTATTTTTATTTAAGTAGTTGTACAAAGGGGCTTCAATTCAACATGTCAGTTTCTAAGTATCATGAATCTTGATCAGTGTCACCCCTTCCATCATTCCTCCCCATCTCTCCCAACCCCACCTATTCCCTCAATTTACCTGGTTCAGTTTCATATTGAATATGAAGACAGTATTTATCTACCATTTCTTTCTCTTTTCATCTGTTCCTCCATTTCCTGACCTCCAAAGGTAGGAACTTCTCACTTTCCATTGCATGTCATAAATATATGATATTGATAATCACCCCCTCCTCCTCCTGCTGTTACTGGGATTTTAACTCAGGGCCTCATATTCTCTCTTGGCTTTTTGCTCAAGGCTAGCATTCTACCACTTGGACCATACCTCTACTTCCAAAATATTGTTTTGGTAAAATATAAATTGCAATATAAGCATTTAATAGTAAATGCTATTACGAGTATATTTTACCTTGCCTCCATTACTGTTAAAAATGTTTTCTTTTATATATCAGTAAAACTTTATTGTGCAGTTAAATAATTTAATTTTTTAACTAGTTCTATTAATTTCCAAATTAGTAATATTAACAGGATATTAATCAGGACTTAAAGAACTACGCGACTGTTTTTTGGCATCTGGGTAGAAAAGCATGACTGTAATTTCTCAACCTCATGATTACTTGTCTTGAACTGGAGGGAAAATTGAGACTAAATACAAGAATTAAGTTTTTCTGCCTGTGTATTATTGATTTGGTGATTTGGATCTAATTGGATAAATTATAATTTCAAGGTTTCTTGGCTAAAACAATATTTTAGGAAAAGAGTACTGTAACAAGTTCTTTCTATTTGTTCATGAAGTTCTATATAGTTATGCTCAGAAGTGACATGCTATCATTATTGTTTTGTGTCCTTTTGTTATGTGCAGCCATATTTATATTTGCATATAGGCCTTGAGAGTAGGCAGTTGTTTGCTTCATTTGGTGAATGACAATATTGTTGATCATTGCAACTAATTAGAAGACACAGTTAATAAGACAATATATACACACATTTCCAAGGACTAATAAAATATTTCCATATTCCAGCATCATTAAAAAAGGTAGACCTAATGAAGAATAAATATGATTGTCAAGCACCTTACTGTAATATTAATTATTACTGTAAACCTCTGCCTGACCTCTGGGAGATCAAATCCCCTAATGAATTTTGTTGGTTTTGCAATTAGATGAATACTTCTTCATTTTCATTAAATAATCGAATGAACTTTGTTTAAAAATTAAAATTTAGTAGCCAGTTACCTTTCACTACATACATTCAACCAGTAGAAATTACATACTAGGTTTCTTCTGGGCATTGAATTCTTTTCATTAATTGAATTTTTAGCTTGTATCCCTAGGACTGGGTTGATGTGTTTCTCTGTTAACTTTCCCTACCAATTAATTAATATATTCATAGGTATATAGTGTGTTGTCAATTAATTGCCAGTTAATGATTATTTACATAGCAGACCATGTTAAATATCTTAAGTTACAAAACGAAACTAAATGCTAGTACATTCAATGGAATATTGCCAATAAATATATCTGCATTTTGGTAACTAATAGTTCACATCACTTTATGGGTTATTAAGCATGATCACATGTGGTTTATTTTACATAAATGTTTAATAAACTGTGAGGGATTATAGTGGGCACAGAATTGGAAAAAATGTTTAAATAGTAAAAAAAATAAATGTATGAAAATAACACCAACTGTTGTCTGAAAACTGTTTAGGAAGTTATTTAAAAGTTCAAGAAGCAAAGAAAATTCAAATAAGGATGAATGGTGGAAAACAAAAAATGTGTTGAGATGGAATAAGGAAAAGTAAGAAGTCAAGTGTGCTGGAAAGCTTGGGAAAATAAATGCACCACTTACAGCAGGTGAAGGTTGGGTGATCCTATTAGGGACATGCAGAGCCTCAAATATAATGTATTTATTAATGTCATGTCTCCATTAAACATACAATTTTAACTTAAATTCTAATGGCATCATGCACCATATCTCAATTCTTTATAACTTCTTTGTAAGCAAAAACTGAAGTCTGATACATTTTCTCTTTTTATACTTAAAAAGTTTGCTCATACAAATTAGGCTTGCTTTATTTCAATGTGTAGGCACCTTCATAGTGAAACTTCATCAGAAAAACATAAAAAAAATCATGTTACTAAAAAAAAAGAAGAGAGTCCAGGAAGTATATATTTTCTTGAAAAGATTTATGTATGAGGCTGTTTTTTAATGACTTGAGTCTGATAAAGAAGGAAAAATGGCTTTCTAGACAATGTAAGTAACTTATTTAGAGAAAAAAGCCCCAATTTCACCTTCTAGATGGGCTGGGAATATTAGTAGTAGTGTTGAAATCCTTCCTCTTAAGTTCCAGCTTCCTCCTCCCAACCCCCAACCCGCCCTGAAACTACCTCTAACTTCCTCATCCTTTCTTCCCATCTCTGATCTGAAATGATATACTTTTCAGCCCTTTGTTTTTTGAATAGCTCCTTCAAGTTTTTTATGGAGCTTACACATTCATTGCCTTTTATTGAAGCTTGATATAGTGTAACTTGTAGCTGTCTTGGGGATATTTCTTAGGTTATCTTTGAGCCTGTGCTTGGAACAGTAATTTCAATGTTGCATGTACTTGTAAAAGTTGAAGGAGTGGGAAAGTGAATGAGTGAACAAATACGATGCTGTCTCGTAAGTAGACACACACCTCAAAAACGCATGAAAGGTAATACATTTTACCTGAGGATTCATGTGAAATGATGGAGCAAACTCTATAAATCAATTGCTTATTCTCACCTTATTTCCTGTTTCTTTTTTTTTTTTTTTCTTTTTTTTTTTTTTTTGGCCAGTCCTGGGCCTTGGACTCAGGGCCTGAGCACTGTCCCTGGCTTCTTCCCGCTCAAGGCTAGCACTCTGCCACTTGAGCCACAGCGCCGCTTCTGGCCGTTTTTCTGTATATGTGGTGCTGGGGCATTGAACCTAGGGCCTCGTGTATCCGAGGCAGGCACTCTTGCCACTAGGCTATATCCCCAGCCCCTATTTCCTGTTTCTTTATGACAAATTTTGCTTTGTTAAACAGAATTTTTATATTTCAGTATTTATTTTTTACTAATGACTCATAAATTTCCATTGCTGGTTATTTTTCCCCTTTATTCATGCTTTTTGATGAGGGTAGCCTTTTCATGGGCTATGTGTCAGTACCAGATTTACATATCAACATCATTAAATTATTTTAAAATGTACTCATTTGGAATTTTTTGATTCATTCTATAGAGAGACTTAAATTTCCGTTTATCTTTTTAAAACAAAGCTTGTTTAGAAAGTATTTTTGTTAACTCTGTGGGAATATACAAATCAAATCATGGATACTATATGCTTAGGGGTTAATATTTTTTGGTAATAGCAATTAGAGGCCATGAAGAACCTTACAGCACATTCCTATTGAATATCACTTGAACCTTTTTCTCCAAGACAGACTTTTCTGTGTGATATATGTAAGATACAGAGAATTTATAGTGCTAATATATGTGCTATGTATATGTGTATATATGTATATATTTGGAAATATAATGTAAATACTATTACATTCAAAATATGTGATGCTTAATAGTTGTCATCATGGTAACTAAAGTAATTTGGGAAATAAATTTAGATAAACATTTTGTCCACTTGGTAGAACTATCCAGGATAAAATTCCTTATTATTTTAATTATCCAAATAATCTGAATTTATACAGCTATAAACATTGTTTTATATAACTTTTTATAGTTTTGATAATGAGTAAGAGATTAAGTATTATCAAAATTCCTCATAAAGATTTCTTCTTGAATGGTTTGCACATTTTCACCCAGGGCACTTAAGCACAATACAATGTTTGATTTTTGAGGAGTTAGATTTTATTTTCTTCTCTATCTGTCTCTGTCTCTCTCTTTTGTCCTGGGGCTTGAAATCAGAGTCTAGGTGCTGTCCTTTAGTTTTTTCACTAAAGCTAGTGCTCTACTCATTTTGAGCTACAGTCTCTCTTTCAGTTTTCTGGTGGTCAATTGGAGTCAAGTGTCTCAGAGACTGTGCTACCAGGGCTAACTTTGAACCATAATCCTCGGATCTCAGCCTCCTGAGTAGCTAAGATGACAGGTGTGAGCCACCAACACCTGGCTAGGAGTTAAATTCTTACTTCCAATTTAAATTTATTTTAAAAATGTTTTCTCGGGCTGGGGATATAGCCTAGCGGCAAGAGTGCCTGCCTCGGATACACGAGGCCCTAGGTTCGATTCCCCAGCACCACATATACAGAAAACGGCCAGAAGCGGCGCTGTGGCTCAAGTGGCAGAGTGCTAGCCTTGAGCGGGAAGAAGCCAGGACAGTGCTCAGGCCCTGAGTCCAAGGCCCAGGACTGGCAAAAAAAAAAAAATAATAATAATAATAAATGTTTTCTCACCATATCCTAATCTCTCTGTTAGGTCCTTTGTTAATAAAGGTAAAAGCTTAGATCTTTCCTCCAAGGTGAACTGATATGGTGACACCTAAATTATCCTGCAAATTGATAAAGTGTCACCACTAAAAAGTTTATGGGATTCTGAAGTATC
This sequence comes from Perognathus longimembris pacificus, assembly GCF_023159225.1. NCBI lineage: Eukaryota > Metazoa > Chordata > Mammalia > Rodentia > Heteromyidae > Perognathus > Perognathus longimembris. The sequence continues at coordinate 10,254,787 of NC_063184.1, forward strand.
TGAGATAACAGGTTAATGAACGGTCAGAGGGACTCAATAGCAGCTAAATCTGTACTGGGCTTTGAAAAGAATCACTTGTGAATTTAGTGTTATGTAAGAACTAGGAATTTATCTATAAAAATTAAGTAAGAAAGTACCAGTAAAGAGTTAACATGTAGTGATCAACCTACCCTGTATAGTTTCATGAAAACATGGAAAAACCAGTGAGAAGGAATGGAGTTTGTATTTTTTTCTTTCAGTGAATCATTGAAGCATGGCAAGCTTGGTTGGAATGTGTTAGTAAGGTGAATTTTGGGAGTTTCACCTCACTGAGTCATTCAGGATAAACTGCAGATAAGAGGAATCACTAACTTCTTATCAACCAGGCATTTTGTTTTATTTAGCCTTTGGGCAAAGTGCAAAAAAAAAATATGAGTGACTAAGTAGAAGGTAAAGGACTAGAAGATAATTAGCGATTTTCAAAGATCAACCAGTATCATAAAAGGACCTTAGAAAATCCTGTATATACTTTTAAACCAGGAAAACTGGTATCTGCAGTTACCATAATGGATCTAAGGACTTTGTAAAGTATTTTGGTTGTCTGTTCCAAACCAAAAGTAAGCCAGGTACCAGTGGCTCATGCCTCTAATCCTAGCTACTCAGGAGGCTGAAATCTGAGGATCATGGTTCAAAGCCAGCCCTGGTAGAAAAGCCCCTGGACCTATGTCCAATTAACTACCAAAATGCCAGAAGTAGATCTGTGACTCAAATGGGAGTGCTCCAGCCTTGAGTGAAAAAGCTAAGGGACATTGTGCAGGCCCTGAGTTCAACAAAACAAAACAAAATAAAGATGGGTGAAATATATGAAAATGATATCAACTTTACTTATTGCTGGAATGTCTGTGTCTAGAATCATCCCTATTATTCACAAATATTTCCTCAGTATATGAAGGAATAAATGAACCTTATAGTAAGGACACATTATTTTGTATTTTACAAATACTCCTGCAGAAGCCCAGAAGTTTTAGAGGTAACATTGCATGCATGATATCTAACTATTGCCTCCCTCTCTTTTCTTTTAAGAAGTAAAACTCAGAATTGTACTGTAAAATCAGTTCTCTGATGCAATTTTGAATTTAGCAAAGCTCATGGTTTTAAAGTAGTTTTGTTAATACTTAAATATAGAAAAAAGTATTTATTTACCTAGAAGACAACTTCAGTTCAAATATTTAACCTTCCTAGGTAGATTGGGTCTTACAGCCTTTCCTCCTCGTTTATAAAACGATCTTTGTAGCAATAGAAAGTTTCACTTTATTAGTATTAAGGTCTACATGCTTATATTTTAAAGGGGAAAATCATTATTTTATTCAATATAAACATATAATTCACAGTCGAATTTTTTAACTTTTTAAAAAAAATTTGGTGTTAAAGTAGAAGCTTTGTGAGTAGAGCAGAAATCCTTGAATTGACTTTAACAAAACGCAAGCAGAGTCACTAGAGAGTAAGTTGGGAAAATTCTAATTCTTCCCTCAGAATTTAAGGGTCAAAATCCACTTTTTTTTTTGAATATGGGTCTCTTGCTATCAGGCCATTTTTTGTTATCTTAGAATTAGGGAAGAATAAGGAGAAAAACTGTCAAGGAGAAAGGACGGTTTGCTTCCTGTAAATAGAGCTGAGAGACCTACTTTTTTCTAATTCTGGAAATTATTTTTGGAAGAAGGTTTCTTTTGGTTAACTTTGCCCCTTGCTTCTATGCAGCACTGTGTTGCCAGGAAAGATGAATAAAATTTAACTGTTAGATTTATTTAAGTCTATGTCAGATAGATAGATAGATAGATAGATAGATAGATAGATAGATAGACAGACAGATAGATAGATAGATAGATATGTATATGTATATGTATACACACATCACATCATCACATGCATCTGTCTTATACTGATAAGAAAAAGTTTCTGGATTATTTATAGTGATATATACTCTTATGGTGATAATTATAATGTCTGTGATTCTTTAATGACAAAATTACACTAAAGCACGAGAAGGGATGGCCTAAAGGATCACTGAGATAGCTCTATTTTAGAATGGAATTGGTATTTGTTTTTTTGTTGGGGCTTGGGCTTGAACTCAGGGCCTCACACTCTTATTTGACTGTTTTTTTAAACTCAAGGCTGGCAGTGTACCACTTGAGCCACACCTCTACTTCTTGGTCTTGGTATTTGTTAACATACAAACTTAAACATTTTTACTATAATAAGTAGGAAGCTTTTAGGTATATGTTTTGAAATAATCCAAACCAGATAAACCTAAGTCCAGAAACACACCAGTATTAGAAATATACAGTGAACACACATACAATCAGTTTTAAAATTAGCATTTACCTTTGAGAGTGTGATTTTTCTTTTACCCCTCCATGTAAATGATTTATTCAGGTGGTCTATAATAAGCTTAGAAAAAGAGGGAGATGAAGGCTGAGAAGTGAGTCTTTGAGAAATTATTTTGCTCACATTACTAGTGGCATCTCAGACTGTTTTTGAGAGCATGCCTCATTCCTGGAAGAATAGAAGAGACAATTACCAGCTAAAATAGTAGAATTAGGAAAACAGAAGTGATTGCATTTGTGGGTCAGTGACTTTATATTCCTATAAAAATGTTCTGCCTCGAGGACATTTTATGTTCCATTTTATCTCCAAAAAAAATAAATTCTACCTAACTTTTCTCCTGGAGGATTTTGTACCTTTGAGAGCTAACATTTAATCATGAGGCATATGATAGCCTATATCTACTATTGATGAGATGAGAAAGCAGGGTTAGTATGTTATCTCAAAGATATCTGAAGAGAACCATTTACAGTGTTCTAATGGAAAGCAATTGGGAGGAGAGAGGAAGATAATAAAAAATGGCCAGTCTCCAACTACAAAAAAAAAAAAAGACATACAGTCTTGTTTGACCAATAAAATACATAGTGATAATCATAAAGGAGATAAAGATGAGTGCCAAGAGGTAATATGAGAATTTCAGTGTATCTAGTGATGACAGCTTTGAAAAGCAAGAGAAGTATCAGTGAGAAAGTAGATTAGACAGACAGAAATAGACAGGTATAAAAGTACCATGTCAGACAAATTAACTTTAGATATAAATAAAAGTGGAGTTTGTTTGTGGGTAACAGGACAAAAAGAATGGATAAGGCAGAGAAAGACTGATCATTCATGAAAGAAAATAAAAGGTCATATGGTCATATAGTCATATAGTCATTGGAAGTGGAATTATTTTAGATAGGCTTCATATAGGATGTATCATTTAGGTTGAGCTATTAATGGTGAGAAGATACAAACCACAAGAGAATAGAGGGGAGAAACATTCCAGGCCAAGGACCAATCTGACACTGAACTTGCACAAGTTTAGAAGAAAGTGCACAGGTTTAGAAGAAAATACACAGGCTGGAGTTTAGCTTCCAGTCACGAGAAGAAAGTACATGGTGAAGTTGAAAGTAGGCAGCCACGTAGAGGGTAAGGAGGGCCTTCTAGCTATAATTTTGAGCTTATTTTAAATGTATTGATAAGTGATCTCGAGGGTTACAGTGGGAAATGGTGTGATGATCAGATTATGTCGCTGAATGTCATGTGGGGAATAAACTTTTTTTTTAAAAAATGCAAAGCAGGAACACTGGCGAGGAGACACTTGCAGTCCATTCTATGTGAAAGTGGCAATTGAAATAGTGAGGATAAAGAAACTAGAGAAAGAAAATATAAGTCTTGTTGATTGAAAGGTGAGGGAATGGGAGTGATCAAACAGCTAGTAATGGTGGTGCTGTCACAGAGACTGGGAAAAGCAGAGTAGAACTAGACTGAGATAGACAATCAAAAGTTGGAGGTTTTGACATGTCATATGTGAACCACATCACCTTCCAATGAACTCTGTCTCCACTGTCAGCTCACTGTCACGCCTCACTTCTTTTCTACTAATGAGGCAGCCACCAATCTACTTTCTGACTGTTTAGAGCCAGTCTCTGTGGTTGGCTTTCTTCCCTTAGCATGCTGCTTTCAAGGTTTATCAACGCTGTAGCATATTTTATTGGTAAATAATCATGCTGCACTGGATGGCTATACCATATTTTGTTTAACCATTTTTTTAATTGATTGCTACTTGGATTGTTTCTACATACTTGTCTATTCTGAATAATGCTACTATGAACATTTGCATCCAGTGTTTTTGTCAGAGATTTTCATTTCTCTTATATATATACCTGCAACTGGATGATACACACACACACACACACACACACACACACACACACACGTAAAGAATATAAGATATAGACAGAATCTTATAGTATATGAATTTGTGATTATTAACCTGAGTTCATTTATATAATATGGCATGTGTATATAATTAATAGGTGGGAAAACTTCGCATTTTAGATATATTGATACTGAAAATGGAATGAACATGCTCCAGAGTAAGAAATAGAACTATAACTACGTGTTCTTGGTGTCTGAGAAAGATGTCAGCTTGTATTAGAAAGACTTTAACCACCATATAAAATGAACTGTACTCTCCAATGTAGGAACATTTATTATATGTCAGAAATATTAATTCGGTCTATTAATTGTTGTATGAACTTTTAAGTCAACTGTTACTAGAAAGAACTCAGTATGAAGATCTTTCTTTATATCATGTTTTATTTTGACATTTTATTGATCTATATGGGTATATTTTTTCAGCTGAATGGAAAGTTTCCTGACCCAAGACCCTCCTCTGTCTCTGTCTCTCTCTCTTTCTCTCTCTCTCTTTCTCTCTTTCTTCCTTTCTCTCTTTCTTTCTTCCTTTCTCTCCTTCCTTCCTTCCTTCCTTCTTTCTTTCTTTCTTTCCTTCTTTCTTTCTTTTTCTTTCTTTCTTTCTTTCTTTCTTTCCTTCTTTCTTTCTTTCTTTCTTTCTTTCTTTCTTTCTTTCTTTCTTTCTTTCTTTCTTCCTTCCTTCCTTCCTTCCTTCCTTCCTTCCTTCCTTCCTTCCTTCCTTCCTTCCTTCCTTCCTTCCTTTCTCTCTTCTTTCTTTCTTTCTTTCTGTCTGTCTGTCGTTGTTTTGGTGAGTCTTGGTGCTTGAACTCAGGGCCTGGGTACTGTCTCTGAGATTTTTTGCTTAAGGCTCTACCACTGTGAGCCACAACTGTACTTTCCGTTTTCTTATAATAATAAGAGATGAGTCTTACAGACTATCTTACCTAGACTGGATTTGAACTGTAGTCCTCATATTTCAGCCTCCTGAGTAGCTAGGTTTCTAGACATGAGCCACCAGTGCCCAACTGACACTCCTCTTTTCTCCCTGCTTTGTGAGAGAGACATTTGTTCCTGTACATTGCATTTTGACTGTGGCAGGTTCTTACATATTCTCACTGCCATGAAACTTCCTATGTTTTGCTTTGGGAGTGAGATGCTGTTGGTGGGAATGCTGCAGATGGGGCCCGAGGAGGAAAGTAGCAGAAGTTGCTTTGCCCTAAAACCTTGCATTAGATATTCAGTGAGAAGGTTGCATTTTAATATTTCAAGTAAAAGGAAGAATTTTGGATCCCTTGTGGGTCTAATAATATAATACACTGCCTTTCTTTCCTGTGAAACTGGAATTTCGAATTTTAGTGTTTTTACAGGCCTGTGTTTTCATTACCTGCCTGGCAGTATAGAACTAGCATATCTTGTCATGGAAACTTTTTCATGTTATTGGGTTTCTAAGTGCTGTGGACAGTTTAGAAGCAGAAAAGAAGAGAGTTGTTTGTTTGGGAGTAAGATATTTGAATTCAGTTAATATTTCTTTTAATTTTTAATGAAGTTGCTTTGCTTAAACATGACATTTTAGGGATTGGTTATATATATTTGTAAATATAATTTGTAAATATAATTTCCTAGTGAATTGATAAGCATTATTTTCTGTGCTACATCTTTCATAAGATGTTAATTCATTTTAAAGACTTAACATTAAAAATATCTGGAGGGAAGCAAAATAAATAAATAAAGAGAAAAACTGACTGGGTTTAATGCCATTTTAAGCCTTTCAGAGTTGACTTCTTAAAAAGTTTTGGTGGCATGGAGAATTGTACTGGAAAGGTTTGCCTTAATGTTAAAACTAGTAGGTGCTGAGGATGCTACTCAATGGCAAAGTACTTGCTTGGTATACATGAGGCCCTGAATTTGACGTCCACCACAACAGAAACACATACACACACACACACACACACACACACACACACACACACAGAAACATGCATGCACAGAAATACACACATACACATGCACTCACATTTGAAATAATAGGTACCTATTAATGCCATTACATCATAGTTTTAGTATTGCTTTATACATGAAAATACATGATATTTAGCATATATATTTTATTTAATGTATGTATATTCATATCCATACCCATATATAAGCATGATTCCAAGGAAATAGATACAAGATCATAAAAAACTATGATCTATTTTTCCAGAATCCACTGAAAAGCAGGAGAGGACATTAAAACATTTTCTTTGCATTCACTCATTGTAAAAGATCATATTTTCATTTTAAAACATTAGTTGGTAAGTCAAGTGGGAATGAAGTATGAGGGTGGCTAACTTTCCCACCCATTCTTTCTTCCTTGTGAGTTTTTATATGGGTATATTTAAAGAGCCCACACCAATATTTGTGAAGCATGGATTAGAAGGGATCATTTATAGAATATCTCGAATAGCATTTATGTCTAATTTATTGAAAAATGTTAGAAAAGCAGGTATAGTGATTTTTTTTATGTATAGGTATTTAGTTTACTATTTTCTCTAACTTAATTTTCTCCCTTGTGGTGATTTTCAAAGAAAATACTTCAACATTTCATGGAGTCTTGTGATATTGTAAAAGCTATGATTTGCTATTTCTTTCATAGAGATTTGGAGCTTTGATTTCTGACATTAGAGTATGACCTAAGGCAGTTTGCTTAACTTACTGTGATTTGCAAAAGACTAATTTGCAGTTGTGAAGTAAGAAGCTCTCAAGGCATATTATCTTTGGTGTATAAAGACCATGTGACTTTGGTTTCCCAGATGAAGAGAATAAATTGGAAAGGTATGGTATTTAATTTTCCCAACTGGATTGCCCTAATTGAGATCTTCTCTCTGCTCTTTCCCAACACATTTACAGAGAGCCTGATGTTTTGTTTTTGATCCATTTCCAATTTTGAATATTATTAAAATAAATAATTATCTTTGGAAATCATGCAATTGTCTTGGTTTTTGGTATTAAGTTATAAGGACTTAAGGCTTAATATGTTTTCTTGCCTAACTGTAGATATACTCAACCTATATTTGATTATTTCACTTTGATACAGGTGCTAGTAGCTTATGCCTGTAATCCTAACCATAAAGAGGTGGAGATCTGAGGATCGCAGTTCAAAGCTACCCCACATGGGGAAAGTACATGAGATTCTTATCTCAAATCACCCCTCTCCCTGCCAAAAAAAAAAAAATCCCCAAAACAAAAATAGATCCATGGCTCAAAGTGTTAAAGTGCTATTCTTGAGCACAAAAGCCCAGGAACAGTCCTCAGGACCCAGGAAAAATAAAAATGAAATAAAATATTCTATTTTGAAGAAAAGTATCTGAAAGTTGTATTGGAATAAATAGGATGTATTGAAAGATCTGATTTTATGTTACCATTTCAAAGTAAAAGTATAACTATGGAAAGAAGCCATTGGAACTCCTTAGAGTCTGACTTTGGTTTTCACTTTGTATTTTTAAGCTTCTCACTTTTCCTTGTGACAGGTTTAAATATACTTTGATCCTATTTCGTACTTATCTGTCTACTGTAATCTCTATGTTTTTCTTCTTTTTAATTGTTTACATAAAATATCAATATTTCCTGGTGAATTCATTGTTTCCTACACAATTGCTGTTTTTAAGTTCCCATAGCAATGTTTTAATATTTCTGAGCTTTATTTCTTTAACATTAGGTCAGAAGTAAATGTCCCTATATTTCTCAAGTTCATTGTGAAAATTCAAACTACAAAACACCATATGCATTATATTCATTTTTACCAATTACATAAATTTGTATAATATACATGTGTCATAATGGCAGAATTTTGCATGTGCTATTTAATATTATCCTAAGAGCCTATTTTTATAAGTATTATGGCTTTTCTGATAAACAGAATTTTATTGTCGTTTGGGTTTTTTTGTGTGTATGTTTTGGTTCTCATGTGTCTTGGGTATTTTTGGGATTTTCTGTAGTGATTACAAAGTATTTTAAAGGATTTTCATGTAAGATAATAAAGAAAACAATCTCATTCATTTTTTTTAAAGCTGTAAGGAGGAATATTAGTTAAAATATTTTCAGCAAACTTAAGAAAATAAAGGGAGTACTCACGTTTGGTTTTTGCTCTTGGTTTTTCTTTTTTATATTAACGGGAACATGTTCATTACATTTAAGAATGAGTATAGTAAATGTGTTCTTATCAGCCTTTCAGATTTGTTGTACTTTGTGATTATAAAGTTGTTATCTAAGTAACCACTCTTTATTGGCTGTCAGCTAGTTCTTGAAATGGACATATTGCTTTTGAATTGATACTAGGACCTTTCAGTCTCTTGCTATCAATAGGTAATAACTGAACTGTTTGATTTGCATGTACTAGCTGTTTGTAATTATTGTTTGCGGTGTGGTTAAATCCAGCAGGTTTCTATATCAATGAGGGGGGAAAAGAAATCTAACATATTCTAGTATATTAGAGTAAGCTACTACTATTTTGTAAATTTGTAAGTCATTATTCATTCAGTAGTTCTATGAGTTTCTTCTTCGTTGTTAACTGAAGTAAATTTGGTAAAAAAAAAAAAAAAATAACCTCCACAGGGTTCTCCAGGTCTATTTAGTTTTCTTATAGAAGAAGCAACTGAATTAATCTCCTATGGCCAATTTCCAGAATGAGATTACTCCTCAGTTTTTGTTTTTCTTAGAGATTCATGTGTTCAGGCTATTGTTTATTTTTAGATGGAAGCTGATATACATGAACTACATTTATTTAAGAATTGTTAGACAGGCTGATTTGAAACAGAATTTCTATTTTTCTATCCCGTTACAAAAGTCAGGTTAGACACATTCATTATATTTAAAAATTTTTTTTTGAGGCTTAAAACCTTTAAACCATGATCCTGTTAGTTCTGGGTAGAGGCAGAATGGAAACTTGTTCTCCTTTGCCCATATTTTGGCTGGTCTTTGGCTTGCTAATGGTTGAGTCATGAACAAACTGACTTTGTGCATGTGTTTTACAAGGGAGATGTCAAGTAATCACATTATAAAAAGGCTCATTATAAATTAGATGTATGCATCACCATTTACTCACAATGAAAATGCCATTTATATAACTTCATATTTTAAAAGTCCATACTTGAGCAAAGTTTATATTTCCATACTTGGAAACTAAAATGTTTTTCTTCTTTATGTAAAAACACATTAATAGACTACATTTTCCCCATAGTTCTGGTTTTAGGAGTATATCTAAACTTTCAATAATATTAGTATTAGTGATGCTTTGTGCCACCCTCCCTCTTTTTGTTTTTGTCATAGGGCTTTAACTCAGGGCCTGGGTGCTGTCCCTGACCACTTTTGCTCAAGGATAGCATTCTACCACCTGAGTCACAGCACTACTTGTGTTTTTCTGGTGGTTAATTGCAGATAAGCATGTTACTACTTTTCTGCCCAGGCTGGCTTTCAACAGTGATCCTCTGATCTCAGCTTCCAGAGTAGTTAGGATTATAGACATGACCCACCATATCTTTTAACCTGATTTTTGTTTTGATTTGAGGCCTCCTAATGCTTTGAAAACAAATGTCACTGAAAAGAAAAAAGCAAGAAAACCCTTAGATGTTTAGTTCCATAATTTTAAAAAGGATTTGTACTTGCTACGAACAGTGTATTAAAAAATAATAGGATAACCATATATTTTCTCTGGATGTATATGTCTTGGACATTAAACAAAAGAAAAAGAAAATTTTCCTACATGGAAGGAAAGACATTGGAGACCAAGATACCTTCCATAAATGCAGACAACTGGGATGGGTGCATGGGACATTCACAAGAACTCCTGTTGGAAACCACCCAGATGTCTACTCAGCGATACTTTCCCTGATTATGGCTTGCCAAAGACATCATCCATTACGTTCCCAGCTTAGTTAACTCAGGTTTTGCACATACCTATGCCACCACGTGAAGCTCTTCACTGGTCTACCTGATTGTTTCCTTTAAATCTTCTTTATAGGTAAGTGGTTGTTAATTCTGCCCTATATGGGCTTTTTACTTACTATCCGTTATATTTTTATATTAATTTCTACCTTCTGTTGCTTTGGAAACTATAACAATTCTTGTCTTTCATTTATCTTGTACGGGTATGGCTTTGCTAGCATGCATGTGTATCAATCTATGTATGTATCTGTCTAATATATATTTATTTATCATCATCACATATCATTTATCTATATATTATCAATCTACAATAAATAGGATCTATTTATATTACATGCCAAACTAAATAGATGGGGCACTTATTTAAAGTACATGAAATGAGCTTCACAAGAATGTTTCAGAAACAAATGAGAAATAAAATTTGGGGCTGTTTTTTTAAACTCATACATGACAAATCACACTTAAAAGGTGACAGAAGAAAGATTCTGGTAGTAAAAATTTAAGTTCTTAAAAGGGTCTTATTAAATGGAAGTTCTTATGGGTAAAGCACTAGCTTTGAACCACTCACCCACTCTGGATATTGCTGAGATGTCAACGGTGAGTATCAGCGCTGTTTCTTCCCTTGAGCAGTACCCATCCCCCTCCCTCACACGCCTGCCATGTAGAGTGTCAGGCAGGGGTCAGCTGGGTAAGTGCTTGAAGCTGCTGTTGTCAAAAAATTCACGAATTTTAGGTGCAGGACCTTTGTTATTTAATCACTCCTGGAAGTCTTCAACTCAGGTCCACTAGTTAAAATATGTGAACTGCTATGTAGCAGAAACACTGCAAATTAATGCCATTAATGTTCAATTCAATACAGAGTTTGCTGATTTTGAAAATTTAGCCACATCATTGCGGTCTCATGATAGAGCAAGTGTTTTTTGTTGTTGTTTGGTTTTGTTTTGTTTTTGGCTAGACCTGGGGCATGAACTATGGGTCTAGGTTATGTTCCTGAGCTTCTTTTTGCTCAAGGCTAGCACCTTCTTGAGCCACAAAACCACTTCTGGCATTTTCTGTGGAGATAAAAGTCTCACAGACTTTCCTGTCTGTACTGGCTTTGAGCAAGTGTTTTGATATTTAATAGAAGACACCGGTGCCCCAGGAGTCTAGGCACCAGTGCTGAAATACAGTTACCTAATTCTGAAGATGAGGGGACTGGATCCGAACATGTGCCTTGACTCAGCCACCATCACTCTGAGGGTGTGGGGAGTTCAAAGGCACTGGGCCTGGGCCCTGGGTGGGGCTCTCTCATTTCTTCACTTCCCAGAGCACAATAGACTTAAAACTGGGGAATGAAATGTGTGTGTGTGTGTGTGTGTGTGTGTGTGTGTGTGTGTGTGTGTTGGTGAGAGAGAGAGAGAGAGAGAGTAACCTTGCTTCAATTATCCTTTATAGTTTGAAGCATTTTATTAACCCTTAGAAAACAAGAAGCAAGGAAAAGCTTGAGAAATGAAGAGAGCATTCCATAATGCAGGCAAAAAGTAGTTTCATTGATTATAATATTATTTTTATTTTCGAGAAATATTACCAGAGGCAGAAGTTGAAGAACACTCTTAAGCTTTTAATTACCTGAATAGTTATGTGTTTTTTTAATTTTTGTAAATTCTGAGAAACTAGTAGGAAGTGTTTGGTGAACCCCTTTCAGATATCTAAGTGCTGATAATACAAAGAAATTTAATAAGTTTTCTGAGCCATGAGCCAAAGGTGTTCTTGGTTATCTTAAATCCCTAGTTTTATATCATTTCTATTTTATATCATATGTATTTTATGTCTTTGCTCTTCTGTATTTCATTTAGTAAGAGAGATTTGTATGTAAGAAGTAGATACTTGTCTGGAAATTAGGCTTTTTTTTTGCTAGTACTAGAAAGTACTAGAAAGAATCAGTTGGCGAACATATTGAAGTGAATGACTTCAATAAAGTAAGATTAATCTAATTATGTAGGTTGTATGTTTTACTCCAGAAAATTTAAATACATGGTAAATACTCTCTACTTGTGGCTATAAAAGCTTCTACCAAGTTTGTAGCAAGTCTTAACTGTAATCATGAGAGTTGGCAAAAAGAAGATATAAATATGCTATCTTGCATATTATGTCTATAAAAATAAACAGAGAGAGAAAAATGTCAACCACATATACTTTGCTGGAAGATTTTGAGATGAACCAGGATTTGCTGAAGGAGGTGAAATGAACCAGTGAGCAATTAGAACAGAAGTGCTAGAAAGGAACTGATTTCAGTGGCAGTATTTTTAATCTGTAGTGTAGAATGGTGAATGAGTAGAGAGTGAGACCCTTGCACTCTGTGCATTGCCATAGGACAACCTGTGAATCATGAGGCAGGCTCTCTTGAATGATATGTTTTGTTGTTGTTTTGGTCCGTGATTAAATCCTTTGTGATGTGCTTGTATTTTTGGTTTAAAAAGGTCGTTTTACCTACAGCAAAAGAAATACAGAGCAGGTCATTCTACCTACAGCAAAAGAAATACAGAGCAGGTCATTCTACCTACGGCAAAAGAAATACAGAGCAGGTGATTAATACTATTCATGAGTTCCTTAAATCTTTCTAAAAACTAGCAAATCTTTTCTTTTTAGGAAGCTTTTTAGCATTATCATTCTCATCTTTTTAATTCATCATGTCACTTAGAAGAAAGTCTTACCTACCAAATCAGAAAACAGTGAGAATAAGAAGTAAATAGAACCTTAAAATGAGCGTATAAAATTTGAGTTGACAATGAGTATGTAGCTGCAGTGAATTTTCTTTTAATATAATCCAAAAATTTAAAGAATTACTCTTGTGACTATCATATAATTATATATTAATTATTATATTAATCTATATTACACTATAGATTATAGGTTATAATATATTTTAATTATATGTAAGTACATAATATATATTATATGGTCATATTAATTATTGTGACATCTTTTTTTTTTTTTTTTTTTGGCCAGTCCTGGGCCTTGGACTCAGGGCCTGAGCACTGTCCCTGGCTTCTTTTTGCTCAAGGCTAGCACTCTGCCACTTGAGCCACAGCGCCACTTCTGGCTGTTTTCTGTATATGTGGTGCTGGGGAATTGAACCCAGGGCCTCATATATACGAGACAAGCACTCTTGCCACTAGGCCATATCCCCAGCCCTGTGACATCTTTTATTGATTGTTTATTGGCCTTAATTAAGAACTGAGGATGCTGGGTAAACAAAGCACAGTTTAAGTCATTGTGAAACTTGTCTTTCATTGTTGGATATGGACAGAAATATATATGTGTTTGTGTTTGGGCTACTGTAACAGATACCATAGACAAGGTAACTGTGATATTCTGAAATGTATTTCTCACAGTTCTGGAGGTAGATTTGATGTATGGTAAGGGCCTACTGCGTGATTAATGGACAACTGTCTTTTCTCTGTATCCTTACACCTTGGAAGAGCCAGGGAGCCCTTGCTGATCAGGGGCTTCTTTTTCAAGGGCGCTAATCCTATTCATGAAGGCTCCAAGCACATGATTTAATTAGTGTCTCTGGGTTTGAGGAAGGATGTGAAAATTGGTTATGTGAACTGTGAGAGTAGTTGAAATAATCCAAGGATGAGATGATGATAAACATGACTTAGGTGAAAGTTTAACTTAAAAAAAAAAAAACTACAGTTATTGTGTGGCTGCAACTTCTTGTGTATTTTTCTATGGTCTTTAGAAATGCAACTTTCCAGTAATCAAAGTTGTAAAAATCATAAACACAATGCCATAAGAGGCTTTTGTGGCAAAGCCTACTGTGGCAAGAAATTAGTTTTAGGTGAATAATCACAACGTACCTACCTATGATTGTATCGGGCATGTTCTTTGAGGAGCTTTGATTAGTAATGAATTAAGAAAAGTAATAAAAGGTTTTAGCAGGCTGTTTCATGCAGTATCGTAAGTGTTTTTTTTTTCTACTCTGCTAAGCAATCTTCCTAACAGTCTAACTCAGTGCTACTGCAATCTTCATGTGAAACATAGACCCACAAAACAGAAATGAAGGAAGTTAAGTTCACAAAGTTAAGGAACCCAAGGTTACAAAAAGAAGGAATTAGAAAAATTAGACAATGAGAATTGGAACCTCACGATGTCTGACTCCATAGCTCAAAAATGAGCTATAATTTACATGTATGAATCTTAAGAATGTAATTTAAATTCTAATGGATTTATATAGCTGCTAGATACCTCCCCAAACTATATGTCTGCAGTGCTTGTATAATTGCAGAATGATCCTCAATGGCTGTTCTTCCTCCAGCATGCTTTCACACCACAGACAACTCCTTTTTGGTTCCGTCATGGTATCTGTGTCTTGCCGCTTCTTGGATTTCATCCAGATGAAATTAGATCATACATAATGTTTGGTGAACTCATCTGTGTTGTGGTTTATTGCTGTTTTTTCTTATAACTGAGTTGTTGCATTGCATGCCATGAATACAGATCTAATCACTTGTCAAGATACATGCAGATGTTTCTAGTTGTTACTTGGCTAATGTGAAACTGTTCTGACCATTTGTGCTCAAGAGTTCTGCTTTCATTTGTGTTGAGTAAATAGGTCAGATCAGAATTGCTGGTTCTGAGGCTTGAGCTCTGTTTGCCTTTGTAAGAAGCTAGCTGCCCTGCACTTCTCTGAAGTAGTAGCACCATTTATTTCCCTGTCAACAGTGTTTGTGAACTGCAGCAACTCTGTATCTATACCCACATTTTGAATTGCTAATATTTTAGTTGATTAATTAATTAATTTTGTGATAGTACTGGGCTTAAACTCAGGGCCTTGTACCCTTCTTTGGCTCTTTGCTCAAGGCTGGTGCTCTACTACTTGAGCCCCACTTCTGGCTTTCTGATGATTAATTCATTGGACACAAGGAAGAGTCTCTCATTTTTCTACCCGGGATCATCATATCTCAGTCTCCTGAGTAGCTAGGATTACAGATGTAAGCCACCAACACCCAACCTTGTTATTGGCAAGCTTTATTTCAGCTGGCTTAGTGGGAGTGAAGTGACATCTAACTGTGGCTTTAATTTATAAATTACTAAGGATGTTGGACACCTTTTAATGTACCTGTTGGCCATCTGTGTTTTCCCTGAAGATCTAGCCCTTAAAGATTTGAGGTTGTGAATATTCTGTTACTGCTTTATAATAATTCTTTATATGTAGTAAGTATGGTTACATGTCAGATGTACATATCATAAATGTGTTCTCTCACAATGTGGTTTATCTTTCCATTTCCTCAGCAGTATGACTTTTGATGAGCAGAAATGTTGAATGTTGATACAAGACCAATTTTTACCTCTCTCTTTCGTTGTGATAACTTTATGTGCTCTAAGAAGCCTTTGCTTTAGAGTCACAAGATTTTCTCTCATGTTTCTCTCTCTTTTTTTTTTTTTTTTTTTTTTTTGGTACTTGGGATTGAACCCAGGACGTTGTACTTGCTAGGCAAGTGCTTTGCCACTGAGCTACATCCCAGCCCTTCTCTCATGTTTCTCTTGCCTACTTACCTGAGGTCATCCTTTTTAGTTTTGATCCACTTAGAGTTTATTTTTTTGAAGTATGTTATGAGGGAAATGACCAGGCTTCTTTTTTCCCCTCCATACTTTTCCACTAGTTCCAGCATTTAAAAGACTTCCTTCTGTCTATTGAAATATATCCATACCTTGGGCAAATCTACTGGTCATGTGGGTGGGGTCAGTTTCTGGACAGCAAGTATCATGGTTTCCTTGTCTATCTATATTCCAGTCTACACTGTCATGTAAACAGTAGAGTATGTAAACCCTGTACAATATGTTTTCTAATTCATTATTTTTGAGGCTAGTTTTAGCTTTCTAAGCTCCTTTTATTTTCATAGGATTTTTAAGAGCAACTTGTCAATTTCTTTAAAAATGTAATTTATTATCATCCAATCGCATACATTGTTTCATCTTTTTATTTCACAGTCCCAGATTATGTGAACAATTCCTCTTAACAGGCATAGAATTCTCTCCTTACTTAAATCTGCCTGTGGGAACACTGGTTTTCAGAAAACACACGTGTTATTGGGAGAGGCTGAGTTGAAAAATGAGTGAACTAAGCTACATTGGATTATTAGAAACATGTTAACTATTTCACATTGTTGAAACATAGCTTTTGACAAATGTTTGACAAGCTATATGCATATTATTAACTACATGTAATTAATATTATTGTACCATGTTATATACACTATATTATTATGTATTATTGTGTTATAATTACACATATAACATATTATGTTATATGTAATATATAATATTGTTATATGTTATGTATCATATTATACACACACATGCACACATATACACACACACACAACTTCTGCCAATATAATAAGTGAGACCTATTACAGTTTAATTCAGTTATCTAATAGAGTGGTCTGGGATGGCTGATATGCTTATAAAATATCATATCACATATCAAAAGAACGCATATAAGACATCACACAATCTATGTGGAGACAGTAAGGAACACTTTTTCAGTATACAGTGACTGTCTGCATTTTTTAAGGGCTGTGGAAATGTCTTGAACAGAGCTAATGAAATATCTTCTGTTAGAACTTGAACTTTGCAATGGCAATAGTGATTCAAAGCATTCATGTTTCAGTATTTAATTTGGAAGGAGTAACATAAGCTGCATCTATAAGCTGCGTCTTACAGCATAGCTGTGGGAATTAAAGCAGAAAAAGCTCCTCACGTTCAGAGCACATTGCTTGTTTGTTATAAGTGAGATCTCAGTAAGTTCCTGTCTTTTCATCTTTAGATTCAGGGTAAGCTCTGGGGGCCAATGCAGTTGCTTCACCCCTTCATCTCCTGTGCTTTTGATTTAAAATCCTGTTGTAGATGTTGATATTTAAATGCTTTGCAGAAGTGCCTCTTTTCTCACATACTGATATTACATTGATTTCTATTTTCTTGGTACATGGAAAAGATATAATGTAAGTGTATCTATTCATATGAGATATTTTTATTTCATGAAGTCAATGTCTTTTACATAATTTCCCTCTTTTGCTGAATTTCAAACCATTGCTCATTTAGCAGAAAATATACTCTGAACTTTTAAATCTAGTGCTAGGGCTCATGTATGGATCCATGGTATTATTACTTTAATATTTGTTTTCTTTTTGACTTAATTCCCATATTATAATTAAGTTTATTATGCCTATTTTTGAGATACTATATAACATTATTTTTCAAAGTGAGGTTTGACATATGTGGCTAATTGGAAAAAATTGTTAACCATCTGGAAATATAAGACTTTCAGTCTAAGTATTATTCATCAGTATAAATGAGAGATGGGAATAGGCATGCTGGAAGGGAGTGAGGATGAGATAGGAATGGAATTTAATGACCTTTGGCTTTTATTTTAGCAGTGATTAGTAGGGTGATGTCTGTTTTCATATTAATGAGAATAAAATTTCATTCCAAATATGTTGTTTACGTTATGTATTATTAATGGAATTAAACTTTTTTTTTTTTTTTTGATGCTGCAATTGGAGTTCAAACTCAGGGCCTCACACTCTCCCCTGGCTTTTTTACACAAAGCTGGTGCTTGATCACTTAATTCATATCTTCAATATTGGATTCGTTCTTATTAGTCCTTTGTATTTTTATGTGCCTAGGGTATAAATGCTTGTGTGGAAATTGATCTCTGTATCTTTAAATCTATTTGTGCAAATTGTAGTAATATAGTGATTCTTTCTAAGTGTGCCAGGAGCTCAGGGAATATTGATTTTCAGATTTGGAGGATATTTTCAATGTTTTAAGTGTGTTACAGTGTTCTAAATTAGAAAGACATACAAGATCCCAGTGATGCTCTTTGGTGTGGAATTTTGTTTCACTTGCCATGTTGAAGAGTCACACTGAGTCTTTTTTATTCTGAATACGCTAACAATCTGGAAAAGTGTTCATGATTTTCACAGGTTTTTGTGGGTGCTGTTTTGGGAAATACAGAAGATAGGGTTTCCAGAAGAGAAGCTCATCTTTTAAATACATGTTTTCATAAGATATCCTGACTATCCCTCAAAAATAATATTGCCTTGAAACTCAACTGTGCTATCCTAGAGGCCCCCATTTCCTTTTCTTTGTGTTTTCATCATCAGTACACAGCTTAATTTCAAGTTCTCTCATTTTATGCATAAGATTTTCAGAGAAGATATCAATCCAAATAAAAGGGATCTGATAATATTAGATGCACTAGCATTTGCATATTAAAAGCCACCCGTGATCGCCTATGCTAATGGGCCATGTGTAACTTGAGGTAATTTTGGCAAGAGGTGTTTTTAAATGATGAGCTGTTTACCATGCTAAAAATGTTAGTGTAGACCATTATAGTAATTGCATTTTTTTAAAAAGCAATAATTGACTTTTCACGTTTATCTCTCCCTTCTTTTTGAGTATAGAAAGTACTCATCAAGATGATTTTCCAGTATTCTACCAAATAAAATTGCTTGATAAGTGTAATAATCAACTAAAGCTATTTCCACTGGAAACAAAAAGGAAAATTATACCATATTTGTACGTATGTATGTGTGTTTGTATGTATGTATGTATGTCTGTATATGTTTGCACATTTTATTAAAATGTCTTTAAAATACAGTAATAAAATTTCAGGCACATTTCCTATCGTACGGGTACTCAACTATTTTCCCACTTATTTTGAAAGCATTCTTTTCCTCACTGTTTTATGCTCTTTGTTGAAAAATAAGTTAATCACATAAATCCTGGAAAATTCTGAAGGTGGCATACATATTGTTTATTTATTTGTCTATCCTTATGTTTATCCATAGTCTTATTGCAATTGAAATGAAGTTAGATGGCCCTCTAAGTATTTATATTACATTTAAAATAATTTATAGCTTTTATATTTTTCTACTTCTATTTATATTTTAGAAGTTTTGAAACATTTCTAAAGCCCACATTATGGGGGGTGTTGTTTTATAGGGTAATACATCTAGATAGCAATGAGGAGAAAATTGGGTTAACAATATCGAGTTTTTAAATCCATGAACATGATATATAACTAAAGCAAGACTCTTTCTTATAGTCCTTTTATAAACACAGCCCAGACTCTTTTGTTAACCCCTCATGCCTAAGCCCTGGAAATCACTAATTTTTTCTTCATCTTTATGATTATGTTGTTTAAAGAAAGTTATGTAAATACAATCCGATATTAGGAAGCTTCTTGAGATTGGCTTTTAAAATTAATATAATACCTTTAAAATTAAGCCCAATTGCTGCAGGTGTAAATAGCTTTTTTTTTTTTTCAGGGTAGGTGTGTATGTGTGTGGGGAGGGGAGGAACTTATGCTTGCTAGGCAGACATTCAACCCCTTGAACTACACCCTGCTGCAGTCCTGTTTGTTTTAGCTTGTTTTTCACATAGAACTTTGAAGGTGATTATCTTCCATAAGCTCCTTAGATTCGTGGCCTATTCATAGTTTATTCCTTCTTGACCACTCAGTAATGATATTTATAGAAATAGGATTAAAGAAACCAACCATAAATCATTTCCTTTATGTTTGCTTAAGTCTTCTTTGGATACACAGTTTTAAATGTATCTCAGTGATTATTTGTATACAACCCAGTTTCATCTTTACATTTGTTTCTCAACAGTGTACTAGAAAATTAAAATACTCATTTGTTCTTAATATGATGTAGTAAGGGCATATTTAGTAAGACCATGATATAATCAGCCAGCATATCTGATTGGAAGAGAGTTAGTAAATGTGATCATTTTTTTATCTATCACAGAATTTCCTATTGAGAATATGACAGTTATATTAAATCAATATAATTGTTGAAATTACTTGCCACCATATGCAAAGATAGTGGGATTTTAATGGTGAAATTATGATCATTATTGTACAAATAATTTCTTCCTTTTGAGCCCAAACATGTCCTTTAATTGGAAGCTGAATAAATCTTCTCAGACAACAACCCATTTGTGGTTAAATTGAGATTAAATCTTAGGATATCTGGAGATAGCATTTTAGATGGCTAATATCCGGTTCAAATTACCAGTCTTATTAAAGAGAATTTTAATGCATTCCTACTTTAAAATTTTCTCAGTATGTTGAGTGCTTATTTTTTAAGATGTTTTGATCCTTATTTGATAAATGTGTTAAATGTCTTTAAAATTAACTTATGTGTATATATCTAGACAAGCATTTATATAGTTGTTATTTGGGAATTTCATCTCTTACTTTGAGGAAGAAGGAGGAAGCCAGCTCTCTGTTCTCTTGTTTTTCAGGCATCTCTAGTTCAAAATCATCAGCATACTCAAACATTGTATTTCAGGGTGCTATGTTTCAAATACCTGAAAAAGATAAGTTCATTCTGAAGTTCATATAGAATCATAAAGGGATGGACAGAAAAAAAAAGGCCATTTTTAATCAGAAAAATAGTGGGTTGGGAGGAGCTGGTAGGTAGCAATTACTCTGTCAGGTATCAAAAACTTACTTGTGTTAAAGAGAGGATGGTATAGAGAGAAGAAATGAACTGAAAATAGAATAGTCTTAAATGGTTTTTCATATGTGGGAACTTGGTATTTATCAAAGGTTCTCTAATGAATTAACAGGAGTATGGGTTACTGAATCAAGAGAGATGACATCATTGGCATATGCATGAGAAAAAAAAGTAAAAATTCACACTATATGAAATAAATTCATGCCAACCACAAGACAAAATGGTAGAACTTTTAGGAAATCTTGTAAGAGAATTTCCATATGACACAGGCTGAAGAAGAATATATTAACTTTTGAAAGCCACCGAAGATATTCTAACTAAGAAATTCATGAAATCTGACCACATGAATGAAAAATAAATGAAAATAAACATCCAAGAGAAAATTGTATGGCTATGATATTTTTTTCTTAGTGCTGGTCTTAAGACTTGAACTTGGGGCCTAGGCTCTGTCTCTTAGCGTTTATGGTCAAGGCTAGCTGTCTACCACTTTAAGTCACAGCTCCATTTCCAGCTTTTTGGTAGTTAATTAGAGAAGAATCTCAAGGACTTTTCTGCTTGGGCTAGCTTTGAACTATGATCCTCCGATCTCAGCCTCCTGAGTACAGGTCTAATTTGTAACCAAGCAAGACATGACACTTATGAGGTAGAGCAAACCCAAGACACAATCTGAGAGAGAGGCTATTTGTTAAGTTTATAAATTAGTAAGGAAAATGGCAAAAAATTGGAGAGAAAGGAAAAAAGAGGAAATGATAATCATAACAAGAGAATCCAATCAAATTGCCAATAAACATATAAAATATGCACTGCTATCTCAATAATAACAATGCAGGTTCTAGGGAGACGCAAATTTGCATAACTAATCATGCAAAATGTGTGGTGAAGGAACAGAAGCTGGTATTTATTTCTACAGGAAGTCTATATTTGTGACATCACACTGAGAACTGCTTGATTGTATCTAAAGAGATTAGCAATTCTCATTTCAGCATTCCAGAATTTTCCTAGTAGTGTACAATGTAGGAAACTTACAATTGTTCTTTCAGTAGACCTAGAAGACAGACTCTTAGAAATGTTTGTAAAGAGTAAAAGGAGTTATGATAATTAAACCATCATTTGTTAGGATACTGGCTAAACTGTGATGAATTGGAGTATTTTGTACAACAATGGTTAAAAGGGTGGAATATATTATTTTTAAAAGTATAGTCCATCTCAGAAAATACAGAATAAAAAACGTTTCAAAAGCATGACTTTTATGTGCAACTTCAATTGTGTGAAAGTTTAAACACAAAACAGTATTATTTATGAAAACAAATGTCTATGCTGAGAATCTAAAAATAAAGGCATAGGGATTTATATCTATTAATTTAAAAAGTTATCTCTCAGTAGAAGGGAAGGAAGAAATGATTAAAGGTTAAGGAGTTATATGTATATAAATATAACTTTTTAAACAAGAGAGATTAGGTACAAATATGGAATGTCAATATATTTTTAAATGTTTGGTGGGTACAATTTTGGGTTAATTATTTTGCTAATGATTAAACTACCATTGAATGAAAGCTAAGAGCAATCCCAGATTTAAGTTCTTGTGGTTTTAGAGCAGAAGAAGTCTTTCAGAGTCAGTTGCTCTTGCAAATAACATGATGATGTCTGAATCTACTGGAAACTTTCACATGGTCCTGTTTGATATAGTTTTTATACTTAAGTGATCCGGGAGCAGGTAAAATCTTCAGTGCATATTTGTATAAAATATACTTTAGCTTCAGCTTGGGGAATGCAACTTCTAATGTTTTAAAGAATAACTCCATAAGTCTATACTTTAACTTAACTTTAGGGGTAATGAGAGATATTACCCAGGTAAAAATTGAGCTCATTTTCAAGTAGATCAGAGTTAGTTGTCAGCTACCCCAGATAGTCCTCAGGAATGCCTCTGTTCCCTAGTAATTTGTGACTATCATTTCCTATACAAGTCTTTTGTCATGAGAAGAGGTGATAAATCAACATGCAATTAACCATAAGTGACTGGAGGCATATTTAAAGAATGTTCAACTAATAGTTTTCTAAAATAGGAGGTTAAGGCTTTCTTGTTTTTTGGTTTTTTTTTTTTTTTTTTTTTGGTTTGTTTGTTTGTTTTTGCCAGTCCTGGGCCTTGGACTCAGGGCCTGAGCACTGTCGCTGGCTTCTTTTTGCTCAAGGCTAGCACTCTGCCACTTGAGCCACAGCGGCACTTCTAGCCTTTTCTATATATGTGGTGCTGAGGAATCAAACCCAGGGCTTCATGTATATGAGGCAAGCACTCTTGCCACTAGGCCATATTCCCAACCCCTAAGGCTTTCTTCAATAGAGTTGGGGATAGATTTTTTTAGGGTATTTTTTGTACCCCCATCCCTTGTCAGTTGAACCCAGAGGTTTGTAAACTCTCTGCCTTTTGAGCTATGCTTTGAGCCTTTTTTGTTTTGGTATTTTCTTGCTTTCTCTCTGAGCGTTCCAGACTAATCTCCACCTCCCAATCTTTCTGTCTCTGTCTTCTGAGTAGATTGTATCACAGGCATGTGACATCCTGCCCAGTTAGTTTAGTTGTTTTGACAAAGAGCCTGCCTGAGGTCCTTTAAAATCTACCACCTCAAGAATAGCTACTACAGTTGGGGGACTACTGAACATGTGTGTGCACGCGTGCACGTACGCACGCATGCTAGTACTGGGGCTCGAACTCAATCTTTTAGTGTTAGCTGTTTTGCTCTACCACTTGAGCTACAGCTCCAGTTCTGACTCTTTAATGGTTAAAAGAAAATAAGAGTCTCACTGGTTTCAAACCCAGATCCTTAGATCTCAGCCTCCTTAGTAGCTAGGATTACAGGCATGAGACAGTGGAGTTTGACTCACACTTTTTTTTCAACTCAGACAAATGAGTGAGGGAAAAAGAATATTTGTGGAAATGACCATTTGAGTTATTAATTGTAAGTTAAGGAAAAAATAGGAGGCATAAAACTTCATCATCTTGACTAATATTTTGTATTCATATACTCTGTATGCATAAGCCAAGAAGCTGGGATAGTGGACAATCAGTGAAAGGCCAGTCATAGTCTTCTAGATAAGTGGACTCTAGGGCCCATTCCACTGCAATGACCATCATAAGTAAATTTCTATATCATTGATCTCTGTAGCACAGCATAAAGGCTAGTGTCAGGCTGGTATATATCTTTGGGAAATAAATATTCCATTAGAAATCAATGCCATTGTATTGTTTCAAATTGGTTTTGCAATTACTTTGAGGCCCAACTTTATTAATGCATTTAAATTTCTCTTTCAGCTCAGGCAGTTATAAACTCTTTAAAAGACCTATATTCACACTAATACAAATAGCTACATTAATATCATTATGAATTTATTTTTATACTAAATTTTTTAAGCACTACCAGGAATCATCATATTGCTATTAGAGGAAGAATAGTTTGTAGTCAGCTTCTACTGAGGTAATTTATGTGACAAGAGATTCAATACAAAGATTCATGGAGATTAGTAGTTTTTGAATGTATTGCAAAGGAAAAGCCATAATGTACATGTATGTATCTATCTACATTTATGTATGTACACACATATATACTTAATTTTAAATGCATGTCATAAAGTAGATAATAAAATCTATATAGATTATGTATTTTATTTACTTACAAATACTATAAACCCTACCTTTTCTGTAAATTTATTGAAATATGAATATAAATTATTGTTAGAACTTAAAACTGTTGTTACAGAACTTTTTGAAATTCCGCATGATTGAAAAAAAAAGCCAGAAGTGGAAATTCCAAATGATTGAGATTCTAAAGATTGTTAGCTAAATGGGTCCAGAAGGCTCACACCTGTAATCCTAGCTACACAGGAGGTTGCAGTATGAGGGTCTCAATTCTAAGCTAGCCTGGGCAGAAAAGCACTAGCCTTGAGCAAAAAAGCCCAGGGACAGTGCTCAGGGCCTGAGTTTAAGCCCTAGGATGGTTTAAAAAACAACAACACAACAATGTAAGCTAGAAAGTATTTTGTAATTTTTACAGAGAAAGAGTCCAAAGAAAATATGCATTAGACATACTTCCAATTCGTCACAGGAGTTGTGCCCTTGATCAGTACCCTCATGCTTATTCAGGCTGTTTCCCGTTTGTTAGTGTGAAGTTAGTGTTTTATAAGTCAGGACTCTCTGATTCGGTATTCTCTGAAAATAGTGCCAACTCGCCTTCTACTTCTCGCATTGCCTTGCCTCATGCTAGAAGCTGGAGTGACAGCAGTGATGGAGACAGCAGCGATATGTCAGTACAAGTAGTCCTGGGGCTGGAACTGAACCCACGCAGACATCACACCCCAGATTTCTCAATGCCCTTAACATAGACTCATTCTGCTAACCCTAGGCTGTATCAACTCAAGTTACTGACACATTCATTGTTTACGATCTCTTCATTTTCAGTTCCTGCATCAGTAGGGCAATGAACGAACACTTGATTGACACTTGTGACTGATTGTGTGTGTGTGTGTGTGTGTGTTAGGGGCGAAGTGAAAATTTCGGGTAGGTGTCAAAGAGCAAGGTGTTATTGTCTTGTGTCCTTCAGGGGGTAGAAACACTTGGCATCAAATACTTTGAATAGATCAGAATGTCTCTTCATTTAGAGGTTTAGATCCTTCATTTCATTCATCCAGCCTGAATGTATAATTCACATATTTTGAGTTTATGCTAGTAAACCGATGAGAGTTCTATAAGGGTCGTCTTTTGTTGAGCTCGCCAGCAATGGATGTCTAGTTTATATGCTGTATTCTAGCATATCTATGTATTATATACATACATATAGTGTGTGTGTACACACATATATACATACATACACATACAACAATACCTACTTTAATCTATATACATGCTATGGTTGTCTTTAGGGTTTCTTTACAAAGCAGACAGGAATTTAATCAGAAATAAAATGAGTAGGTCTTTAAAATATCCTACTTTTTAAATATCCAGAAATAGAACTCAGAAAACCTATAGTTCTGTGATCTGGGAAATTCAGAAAGGTTGGAGTTTTAAATGATTTCCTTCTATAAGATCCTGATACCTTTCCATATTTTTTTTGGCCCTCATGTGAGAAGAAACTGTGACAATGGCCTAACTAAAAAGAGGTACCATTTTGAAAGGGGCTGCTTTTGCTTAGAAATGGTGAGAGTGTTCTCTCTAATTCATCCCTGTTTGTTTTCTGGAGCATTAGCAGGTTATTTTATTGGCACCTGTGATCTCTCATAATAGTTATTCCACTTGCAAAGCATCCTGGAAAGAGTGGATTTAATTACTGCTCTGTGTGTAGTTAGCATATGGCATTTGGGGTTCTTTTGTACACGTAAAAATTATTTTTATTGTAAAGGTGATGTACAGAGGAGTTACAGTTACATAAGTTAGGTATTGAATATATTTCTTTTTGAACAGTGTCACTCCTTCCCTCATTTTCTCCCAGTTATTTTTCCCACTTGGCTCCCTTCCCACTAAGTTGTATAGTTTATTTCCAACTAAGTTTCATTACTGAATTAGTTCATCTTTTGTCTCATCATTTCTGTGCTTCCCTTTATCCTCCTCAAATCAGATAAAATGTACAGAAATAAAAATCATGGACAGGAAGGAAGAAAACAGAAAATAAAAATATAAAAAGTAAAATAAAAATCCTTGATTCCATTTCTTGGAGTTCATTTTGATAAGCATCCTTTTATATGGTCATGTATGTGCACATAGCTATTGAGCTCTTGTGATCAACTCTTAAGAATGTTTAATTTACCATGTCCAGGTGTAATTTTTTTGTCTTTTACTTTTCATTGAGTTTACTTATAAATTTATAGGCACATTTTAACTATTAAAAATGAGAAAAACCATACAACCATGTTTCTTTTGGTCTGGCTTACTTTGCTTAATATAATTTTTTCCAAGTTTTTCCATTTCCTTATGAATGGAGCAATATTATTCTTTCTGATGGAACCATAGAATTCCATTGTGTGTATATACCACATTTCTTGATTTGGGGGCACTTTTGAACCAGGAACATGTAGGCATTTGCAATTCTGGTCAGGCAGGAGAGATGGTGAAGAGTATTGTACTTGGATTCACATAATCAGCCCACTGAATATTTAAGTGTCTTTCCTCTTTTAAGTGCATATACTTATACTTAAATCAGCCTCACCTTCTCTAATAGTTTTTCTGCTGCTTCTGTGTTGTAATTGATTTGGGATGTGTCAGAGAAGGTTTTTTTTGTTTGTTTGTATGTTTTTTGGGGGGTGGGGGTTGGTCATGGGGCTTGAACTCAGGGCCTGGGCACTGCCCCTGAGCTCTTTTGCTCAAGACTAGTGCTCTAGCACTTTAAGCCATAGTGTTACTTTGGGTTTTTTTGGTTTTCAGTTGGAGATAAGAGTCTCATGGACTTTCCTGCCCAGATCCTCAAATCTCAGTCTCCTGAGTAGCTAGGATTACAGGAGTGAGTCACTGGCACTGAGCTGATGTGTTTTTTTCCCCCCTTAATTTGGTAAATATTAATGTAGGTAAGTTAAATATTAATGTATTTAAGTTAAAATATGCCTTTTTCATGGTAATACTGGAATTTGACTTTATTACCTGGAAAACTAAATGCAATGGAGAAAAAATATGCATATTGTGCCAGTACTGGGACTTGAACTTACAGCCTCCATCTGTCACATCGTTTTTTGCTCAAGGTTAGTATAGTATTCTGTCACTTCAGCCTTTCATCCACTTTTGAGCTTATTCTTGGTTAATTGCAGATAAGAATTCCTTGGGTCTGTCTGCCAAGGCTGGCTTTGAAATGTAATCCTCAAATCTCAGCCTCCTGAGTAGTAAGAGCTACCGGTTGCCTGACTGTAGTGTTTTTAAATGGCGCTAAATTACAATTCTTGTGGTTTAGACACAAAGTGGCCCTTCAAAAATCTCATGCAAATGGGGCAATGTCATTCTTTCTGATAGAGGCATAAAATTCCATTGTGTATATGTACCACATTTTCCTGATCCGTTCTTCTACTGAGGGGCATCTGGGTTGGTTCCAGATTCTAGCTATGACAAATTGTGCATTGTTGTAAAAAGTTATACTAAGAGTGAAGTGAGCCAGACCCAAAGAAACATGGACTCTATGGTCTCCCTTATAGGGAATAATTAGCACAGGTTTAGGCAAGTCACAGCAGAGGATCACAGGAGTCCAATAGCTATACCCTTATGAACACATAAGATAATGATAAGTGAAGTGAGCTCCATGTTATGGAAACAATTGTTATACCACAGTTGTAATTACTTTCATCATGCCATATGTAACTGTAGCCTCTATTATTGATGATCTTCTTGTATCACCTTCCTGTGGTTGTACCTGTACTATCTCTGTATCTTATCTGAGTATATTGGAAACCAGGTATACTGGTATTAGAACTAGGAAATTGGAAGAGAATAACAAAATCAAGAGACACAGGGTAAAAAAAGACAAACAACTACAAAAGCAATACTTGCAAAACTGTTTGGTGTAAATGAACTGAACAACTCATGGGGGAGGGGGGAAAGGAAAAGGGGGAGGAGGAGGGGGGAATGAAGGGCGAGGTAACAAACAGTACAAGAAATGTATCCAATGCCTAATGTATGAAACTGTAACCTCTCTGTAATTCAGTTTGATAATAAATATATATAAATAAAGAAATAACAAAGAAAAAAAGAAAAGGTTTCTCTGAATTGAGAAAGTTCGTTGTATGTTTCTAATATTTGTGAATGTAGGCCACAACCAAAAATTAGATACCATGCTCCCAATATTAAAAGATAAAGAATCACAAAAAAAATCTCATGCACATAGCTATTGAGCTATCATGACCTTCTGCTAGGATTATCTTAGATGTGTACTAATTATTCCTGATGAGGGAAACCGTAGCGTCTATGTTTCTTTGGGTCTGGCTTACATCACTTAGTATGGTTTTTATTCCAAGTCCTTCCATTTCCTTACAAATGGGGCATAGAATTCCATTGTGTATATGTGCTACATTTTATTTTTATTTTTGTGCCACATTTTCTTGATCCACTCATCTACTGAGAGGCATCTGGGTTGGTTCCATATTTTAATGATGACAAATTGTGCTGCGATGAACATAGTAATGGTGGTTGCTTTAGTGTAGTCTTGCTTAGATGATGCTAAGAAAAATGAACTCCAGGTTATGGAAACAAGCATTTTATCGTTGTTATGTTCAACATGCCATGTGAATTTATGCCTTTTTCTTTTATTTTTCTTCCCCATGGTTTTACCCTTGATATCATTTTAACTGATTTTTGTATCCTGGATGTTGTATATATGTGTATTGGAACTAGGAAAGGAAAGGAGAATATCAAAATGGAGAGATAAAGGATAAAAAGGCAAACCAATGCAACAGCAGTACTTATAAAACTATATGCTGTAAACTGTACTACTCATGCGTGGGATGGAAAGGGAGGAAGGCAGGGGGGAAATGAGGGAGGAGGTAACAAGTTTGATAAGAAATATACTCATTGATTTATGCATGAAACTTTAGGCCCTCTGTACACCACTTTGACAATAAAGAAATAATTTTTTAAAAAATCTCATGCATTGAAAACTTGCTCTCTAGCCAGTGGTATTATTGAAAGGTAATGTGATCATAATGGTACTGACTTCATAATGGATGGATTCATCCCTTGAGGAATGGGCTACTTGAAGGTGGTCCCTAGTGGAAAGCTATAAATCATCAGGAATGGATCCTCCCTTGGATCCTTGCTCCATCTCTCTGCTCTGGCTGCATGACATGAGCAGCACTCTTTTGCCTCACCCCTCCATCAAGATGTCCCTGCCTCACCACAGGCCCCAAAACCAATAGAATCATCTGACCAAGGACTGAAATCTCTGAAATTACCAGGCAAAATGAATCTTCTACCCTGTGAGTTATAGTCTCAGCTGTTTTGTCACTGTGGCAGTCATTTGACTGACGCAAAGATGTTTGCTTCTCTGGAATGGAGAAAAAAGTTTTATTTTTGTCTTGTGTAAAATATATCTGAAAGACAAATAGATTAAAATATAGATACTCTGAAAAAAGTGAGTTGATTTTAAGAGAATTTCATTGTTTAATGGGGTACATCTTTTAAAAATCAAAAGAGAAAAATACTTTCCTGTTTTTATATCCTCATGAGCTTCTGTAATAATATTTCCCTGTCCTTCAAACTTCACATAATTAGGGTTCCTCTTCCTAATTTGAAGAGAATAAGACATACTTAGTTTGAGAACCCATTGTGCATTATGTGTTCTCTCTCACATTATGCCAAATGCCAGGAGGTTTTCAAAAAAAATACTCCCACAGCTGTGAAGACAACTTTTCTCTTGTTCTTGATCTAAAAATTGCAGGTGGTGTGTGTGTGTGTGTGTGTGTGTGTGTGTGTGTGTGTGTGTGTGTGTGTGAATAACTTTATTGTAGCATCTGAGAGGTAAGTCCAGATGCCAGACAACAGATAGCAAGTTAGAAGACATAGACAACAGCCAGTATTTTTTGTGTTTTTATTTATTTGTCAGTAAAGAGACTTCAGCCATGCAGTTCAATGCCTGACAGTTGTTTATAGAGTTAGTTGCTTCTGAAGGAATCTTTTGCCAAATTTTGTTATTTGACTAGTGAAACACCTTGAAAACCTTTTTATTATAAGCAGTGTAGAACACTGCTCTGTACCACTTAGAAAATGACTTTGATCACTAGAGATGGAAAATGCAGAGGTCATTTGCATCTCAGTGACCTTGTAACATCCAAACTATGCCTCATCCCTGTGAACACAAATGGAAAATGACAAGACAGTCAGGAGAGAGGTAGAGAGTATGGAAAGCTAGACTCCAAAAGGACTGTTTAGATAGCACCCCTGCACCTTTCCATGTTATAGTTATGTCAATAACATGAGCATAAACTCAAGGAAATTTCATGGCATTGTAAATTTGTCCCTTTTGGAATATTTATTAGTCTTACACACTGCATCTAACAAGAAACTAACATAACTGAGAGTATAAAATGTCTAAGAAATTGTACTTGATCCCTTATATGTATCATTGCAGCACTTTCACAGGTCGATTGCTGTGATGATCTCCTTCCACAGATGAGCATTTTCTATAGAGATGAAGCATTCACAGTAAAAACCCTTAGAGTAATATTATCTTCCCCACTAATTAAATTGGGAGATTTCTCACATTATGACTCAATGTAAAAATTTTCTCTTTCTTTTTTATTCTATGATTCAGAACCATTGTGACCAATAGTAGTTTTTTCTATGCCTTTTAATGTTTCCCTTTTGAAAAAGTGTGTGTGTGTGTGTGTGTGTGTGTGTGAAGTAACGGTAACTATAACCCTTGCCACTCAGGAGGCTGAGGTCTGAGAATCATAGTTCAAAGCCAGCCAAGCCAGAAGCGGCGCTGTGGCTCAAGTGGCAGAGTGCTAGCCTTGAGCGGGAAGAAGCCAGGGACAGTGCTCAGGCCCTGAGTCCAAGGCCCAGGACTGGCCAAAAAAAAAAAAAAAAAAAAAGGCCAGCCAAGGCAGGAAAGTCTCTGAGACTCTTTATCTTCAAAGTGGGAGGTGGATGTACAGCTTCAGTAGCAAAAAAGGTAAGGTCATGAGTTCAATCTCTAATACAGTACCAACACCAAATTTTTAAAAAGTTAGGAAGGAAGAAAAAAGAAATCAGAGTAATAAAAGATCTTGCAAATTATAGTTCTCACCTCTAGACCTTACTCACCCTAGGTGCATTAAATATCCATCTAATTTTAAGTAATTTTGGAAAGGAATCACAAGTTCCTTTAGAAACCCAAATTTATCATTGCTTTGATTGAGGCCATTTTCTTCTGGTGTGTCCTCAAATAGAAACGAGAAACAGCTGGTTACTGTTCTCAACACAATAGCCCTTCGAGTTCTAGAACATTAGAAAGAGTTTCCTCCTCTTTTCCTCACAGCCAGAGTACTTCTTGCCTTTTCATCTGCCTTCTTTTCCACAACTCTTTCATCATGTGTGTGGGGTTCCTTCCATTTCATTTCTCTGCATTCCCTTTGAGCTATGGAGATTATTACTGGGCATGTATCTCCAACATGAGTCAAGCAATAAAAAGTAAAATAAGAAGCTTACCTCAGGCTTTCTAAACTAATTTTCTATTTATGAACTCTGGTAATGTGCTTGCTTTAGATACAAGAATGGTGCTGTGCTATCATATTTCACTGATATGTCTGTTTTGGTTTGAGGTATTTTTTTTCTCTGCTGGGTCGCACTTATTATACATGACCAACCCTTAGCCTAAATTTGGTCTCTCTTAGATTCCAAAACACAGTTTGCAAAACAACAAAGAATACCTGCATTAAATAGGAAGCATATCTTCTTAGGGGAGGGGACGTTTTTAAAATATTTAAATAGTTCATTTCTAACATATGAACGGTACAACTTTGGGAAGCTATTGGGGGCAGGGAAGTGGGAGAAAAATGAAGGAAGGGTATGAGTTTGACAAGAAACGTACTCACTACCCTAGGTATATAACTGTAATCCCTCT
The DNA here is from genome assembly GCF_023159225.1 of Perognathus longimembris pacificus. Lineage (NCBI taxonomy): Eukaryota > Metazoa > Chordata > Mammalia > Rodentia > Heteromyidae > Perognathus > Perognathus longimembris. The sequence goes on from NC_063184.1 coordinate 10,287,038, forward strand.
GTACATCACTTAGACAATAAAATTAAATTATAAAAAATAAAAAGAATAAATATTTGGGAGAGAATAGACAAATATATTTACAGTGATCATGTTATTAGAGGTGTTTCTTCTTTATATACAAAAGGACATTTGTGGTATTTTATGACTAAACAATTGATAATACTAGTTTCTCAGTCAATAATTTCACATAAGTTTTCAGTATCTCAACCATCTATTAAATATTATTTCAATTCACATAAGTGAAGTAAGTCATTCTTACTAATAGGAACTATAGGAAGCTTGTTATTGATTATGTTATATATTTTACTGAGGAACTGTTAAATAGTACTAGCTACCAGAAGTTTTAGCCATCCTTTCTTTTAAGACTCACACCAGAATGGACATTCTTTGTGTAACGGCATGCCTCTTCCTTTCACACATCAGAATATATGTAGTTTTAAAATCACATTGTTTCATAGTAGCCATTATCTTAGCATTTTTATTTCAAGTGCCTTGGAAAAGCACTTCAAAATCTCTTCTTACTTGCTAATTAATATCTTGTTTGCTTTGGAATAATCCATCAATGGGGAAGTTCTTTATTGTGTACTGGGTTTGAACTCAAGGCCTGCGTGCTGTCCCTTAGCTTTTTCTTACAGCTGATGCTTTACCACTTAAACGACATCTTCATTTCTGGCTTTTTAGTAGTTAATTGGAGATAAGAGACTCATGGACTTTCTTACTTAAGCTGGCTACAAACCTTTATCCTCAGATCTCAGCCTCAGGAGTCGCTAGAATTATAGGTGTGGCTTTGGGCAGTTCTTTTAAACAAAAACATTTTCACCACTTCCATATACCTTGGTTTTTAAAAAAAAATTATTATCAAACTGATGTACAGAGAGGTTACAGATTCATATGTTAGGCATTGGACACATTTCTTGTACTGTTTGTTATCTCCTCCCTCATGCCTCCCTCTCCCCTCCCCCTTTCCCTCTCCCTGCATGAGTTGTTCAGTTGATTTCCACCAAACAGTTTTGCAAGTATTGCTTTTGTAGTCGTTTGTCTTTTTATCCTGTGTCTCTCGATTTTGGTATTCCCTTTCACTTTCCTAGTTCTAATACCAGTATACACGGTTTCCAATGTACTCAGATAAGATACAGTGATAGTGCAGGTACAATCACAGGAAGGGGATACAAGAGGATCATCAACAATAGAAGCTATGGTTTCACATGGCATGTTGAAAGTAAGTACAACAGTGATATATCACTCATTTCCATAACATGGAGATCATTTCACTTAGCATAATCTTATGTGTTCATAAGGGTGTAGCTATTGGGCTCCTGTGATCCTCTGCTGTAACTAGCCTAAACCTGTGCTCATTATTCCCTATGAGGGAGACCGTAGAGTCCATGTTTCTTTGGGTCTGGCTCACTTCACTTATTATAATTTTTTCCAAGTCCTTCCATTTCCTTACGAATGGGGCAATGTCATTCTTTCTGATAGAGGCATAAAATTCCATTGTGTATATGTACCACATTTTCTTGATCCATTCGTCTACTGAGGGGCATCTCTATGATGAGAACTTTAAAAACATGAAAAACAAAATTAAGGCAGAACTAAGGAAATGGAAAAACCTCCCATGCTCCTGGATTGGGAGGATTAATATAATCAAAATGGCAGTATTGCCAAAGGCTATCTACAAATTCAATGCAATACCCATTAATATCACAACACCATTTTTTAATGAAATAGAGGAAGCAATCCAGAAATTCATATGGAACAATAAAAGACCCAGAATAGCAAAAGCAATCCTAAGCAGAAAGAACAGTGCTGGAGGAATTACAATACCAAACTTCAAGCTGTATTATAAAGCTATAGTAATAAAAACAGCTTGGTATTGGCACCGGAACAGGCCTGAAGACCAATGGAACAGAATTGAAGACCCAGAAATGAAGCCACAGAACTATGCTTACTTAATCTTTGATAAAGGAGCTAAAAAATAGGATGGAAGAAAGATAGCCTCTTTAACAAAACTGGTTAACAAAACTGGTTCAACACCTGCAACAAACTAAAACTAGATCATTATATATCACCCTGCACCAAAATCAATTCCAAATGGATCAAAGACCTCGAAGTTAAAACACATACCCTGAAAACACTAAATGAAGGAGTAGGAGAAACATTTGGGCTCCTTGGCACAGAACAAAACTTCCTTAACAAAGACCCAGAAATGCTACAAATCAAAGAAAGGATGGACAAATGGGACTGCATCAAACTGCAGAGCTTCTGCAGGGCAAAGGACATAGCTTGCAAGATAAACAGAAAGCCTACACATTGGGAAAATATCTTTACCAGCCATACAACGGACAAAGGCCTCATATCTAAAATATATGCAGAACTAAAAAAATTACCTTCCTCCAAAACAAAACCGCAAAGAACCAATAGTCCCCTCAACAAATGGGCTAAAGACTTAAAAAGAGACTTCTCTGATGAGGAAATGAGAATGGCCAAGAGACATATGAAAAAATGCTCTATGTCACTGGCCATAAAAGAAATGCAAATCAAAACAACATTTTCCATCTCACCCGAGTAAAAATGTCCTATATCAAGAAAACTAACAATAACAAATGTTGGAGGGGATGTGGCCAAAAGGGTACCCTGCTTCGTTGTTGGTGGGAATGTAAACTGGTTCAGCCACTCTGGCAAGCGGTATGGAGGTTCCTCAGAAGGCTAAACATAGAACTCCCCTATGACCCACCAGCCCCACTTTTGGGCATCTACCCAAAAGACCACAAACAAGAACACACTAAAGCTACCACCACAACAATGTTCATCGCAGCACAATTTGTCATAGCTAAAATATGGAACTAAGCCAAATGCCTTGATCTTAACAAGCACATCAGGGCTGTGTAATAATTCTTAGGGCTGCGTAATCATTCTTACCTCCTTTCTTGCAGTGTCTGCATCAGTATTTAGTGCCACAAATGTGCAGGCTCCCCCTCATACCTGCCTTCCTTTGATGAGGGTTCCATCAAGTACTGAGTGCTTTGTTTCATTTTGCATAGCATTAAACTACTTTACTCTATATTTGTAAGAAAATTGAATCTCTGCTTTAGGCAGGTGCATGGAGAAAGCAAAAATCTGTGACTGATTAGCCTCTTCAGGAGAAAATGTTTGTTGAGCCTTGTGTTAGATATTTTTAATTGTTAATTTTTTAAATTATTGTTCGTTGTACTAAGGGGTTTGGATTCAGCATGTAATGTTCTGTCTATGATGCATCTGGATCTATGTCACCCCCTCTTCCATGGAAATGATTTTACACTTATAGGATCAGTTACAAAGATGGTATAGGGCATTCTCACATAACCTGTTACTCAGCTCAAAGCTGAAACTTTTACTGTTTAAGGACCAGATCATGGCTACCTTTTAAAGGCATGCAATGGCCTGTGTGAAGGGCTTTGTCTGGGTGGTAGGGAGTGGAATACAAAGTGTCTGGACACAGGGATAAGAGAAATGGTAGAGGAGTTTCTAAAAGAAAGAGAGAACGCTGCTCCATCAACCACTTTTTAAGGAGGAAAAGGTATTTCTGGAAACCACCCTAGTTTTGGATCAAAAATAGAACAGCAGCAACAAGTGAATGCCAAAGAAATCCACTTTCCTCTTCCGTTTTTTCCTCTGTGGTTTGTAGGACTCCTGCTTTAAAGTTTACAGTTTATGCAATTCTTTTGTTTTTTGATTGTCTTCTTCTTCCTCCTCCTCCTCCTCCTCCTCCTCCTCCTCTTCCTCCTCCTCCTCTTCTTCTTCTTCCTCCTCCTCCTCCTCCTCTTGCTCTTCTTCTTCTTCTTCCTCCTCCTCCTCCTCCTTTTTTTTTTTTTTATATATTTTTTTTTTATTTTTTTTTCTCAAATTTTTATTTTCAAACTGACGTACAGAGAGGTTACAGTATCATACGTTGGGCGTTGGATACATTTCTTGTACTGTTTGTTGCCTTGTCCCTCATGCCCCCCTCCCTCCTCCCCTTCCCTCCCCCCCGCCCAGTTGTTCAGTTCACTTACACCAAACAGTTTTGCAAGTATTGCTTTTGTAGTTATTTCTCTTTTTTTACCCCGTGTCTCTCGAATTTGGTATTCCCTTTGAATTTCCTACTTCCAATACCAGTAAACACGGTTTCCAATATACTCAGATAAGATTACAGAGATAGTGTAGGTACAAACATAGGAAGGTGATACAAAACATCATCAATAATAGAAACTACACATTCACATAGGACGTTGAAAGTAGTTATAACTGTGATATATCACTTGTTTCCATATCATGGAGTTCATTTCACTTAGCATCATCTTATGTGTTCCTAAGGGTATAGCTATTGGGCCTTGTGATGCTCTGCTATAGCTTGCCTAAACCTGTACTAATTATTCCCAATAAGGGAGGCCATAGAGTCCATGTTTCTTTGGGTCTGGCTCACTTCACTTAGTATAACTTTTTCCAAGTCCTTCCATTTCCTTACAAATGGAACAATGTCATTCTTTCTGATAGAGGCATAAAATTCCATTGTGTAAATGTACCACATTTTCCTGATCCATTCATCTATGGAGGGGCATCTGAAGCAAATAATTAAAATCAAATCAGAATTAAATCAATTAGAGACGAAAAAAACCATCGAAAGAATCAACAAAACAAAGAGTTGGTTCTTTGAAAAAATCAACAAGATAGACAGACCCCTGGCAAACCTGACCAAAGAACGAAGGCAGCACACTCAAATAAACAAGATAAGAGATGAAACAGGTAGCATCACCACAGAAATAACCGAAATTCAGAAAATAATAAGGGACTATTTTGCAAACCTTTATGCCAACAAATTCAAGAACTTGGAAGAAATGGATGATTTCCTAGAAAAAATTGATACCCCCAAACTCAACTATGAAGACTTAAACCTTCTAAACAGACCCATATCCAGTATTGAAATAGAAACAGCAATAAATGATCTCCTCCTCCTCCTTTTGCTCTTCTTCTTCTTCCTCTTCTTCCCCTTCTTCTCCTTCTCCTTCTCCTTCTTCTCCTTCTCCTTCTCCTTCTCCTTCTCCTTCTTTCTTCTTCTTCTTCTTTCTTCTTCTTCTTCCCACTTGAGCCTAGTTCTGATTCTTCCTGTTTTTAGTGGTTAATTGGAGATAAAAATATCTCAAGTTTGTCTGCTTGGGCTGGCTTTGAACTGTGATTCTCAGATCTCAGCATCCTGAGTTATTAGCTAGGATAAAAGACTTGAGCCACCCTTGCCTAGCAATACTCTTACTTCTTCCGGGCACCAGTGCTCATTCAGCATTCACTTGAAGTAGTGCAGAGCCTCTTTGGTAATCCATTCATTTCCAATCCACAGCTTCATATCTGATCTACTGTTTTTATTTCTCATGGTTCTGACCCTCCAGGAGCCATCAGTCATGAGATATGTTTGAAGTGAAAGTCTGAAGGGATACGCTTAGAAATGTGTTCAAGTGTCATCCGATACAAAATTGGACTAGATAGAGGTGGTGAGGTGATTCGGGTAGGAGGGATGGTGGACATGGTGACTCATTCTCCTCCTACAGCTGCTTTGTAAACAGCTTTGTGGTCGTGGGTCATGCCCTGACCAGGGTGAGCCGTGCTCAGTGACTGCTATTGGAGGAGATATAATGGATTTGTTATTGCAGCTATCCTGGAGAATATTTTGCGAGTCATTTTAGCTTCCAGCTCCTCCTTGAACCATTGGCTGAGGCTATCCTGGGATTTGTGTGTGCTATGGTTCAATGTTTTTGGTCCAGTTCTGCATCCTCCTGTCCTCTTTTATTTTGGGGCTTTCATCCCAAGGAGGCTGACTAGTGTTTTGCCTATTGAATTTCAACACAGAGGCTGCTGCCTGGAAATGCAACCTTTCAGAAGGCAGAGAGGTGAATAGCCCTCTATAAGGGACTGAGGCCAGAATAAATAGAACCTCTGTTGGGGATTAGTGGGATTAATTACCTGGATAGTGGAAAGTGTTTGTGTTTGAAATGATAGGTGATAAGATGGCCTTAAGGCTTTATCCTAGGAAAAGCAGGAAGCCTTTGTAGCAGAGATGTGAAGAAAAAGGTACTTTAGGGCAGGGTGGCTCTTACCTGTAATCCTAGCTAGTCAGGAATCTGAGATTTGAAGATGGAGGTTTGATACCAGCCCAGGCAGAAAAGTCCTGAAATTATTATGGCCAATTAATCATCAAAATGCTAGAAGTGGTTTACATGGAAGAGGGCCAACCTTGAGCAATAAAGCTTAGCAAGAGTTTGAGGCCCTGAGAGTTCCAGCCCCACTACTGGCGTGCGTGTGCGCACACACACACACACATACACACACACACAATGCATTAGGAAAGTTAAAGAGATTTAGGGAATTAAAATTGTTAAACCATATCTGTTTCTCTGCTGCTTTTTATTTAAACCTACTCCTGGTTTTATGCATAGTCAGTAAATGATAGTTGAATATATCATTTCACTAAAACCTTATGGTTAAACAACATGAAAGATCATGAAACTATTCCAGCAATGCACTCTTTCGGATCTATCCTGAAGGCTGGATCAGGTTCTCGGCCTTTCCTTGGTTGCTGAGGAGGGTAGGAAGGGTGCCCTTCTAAGGTGTCCTGACCCCGTCCAAAGGCTCCAGGCATTTCCCCCTGCAGCTGACTCAGCGGAGCTTTCTCTTACCAGATGAGTTTTCAGTGACCACATGGTTCTGATCTCCTATGCAGAGGAGAAAGAAACCCATGGTCCACAGCCATCGCCAGGGGCAGGAGGACTACTCTCCCAGCCCTTCTAGACTTGTAGATGAGCAGTTCACCTGGGTTTAAAACTGCAGTTTAAACTGGTTTTTAGGGAAGCTTTTTTATGCTGTTATTTATTTGCTCTTGTTGTTTCTTAATCTAAAGGAGTTGGTTATTTGAAACTGTTATTTAGAGTTCAGGAGGAAATGCCTCTGTTACCAGGGCTGGGAGGTATGGCCTAGGACTTAGATTTGGAGTCAGAAAAACTGAGCCAATTCCAGTTACTTGTTGAGCTGAAACAACGTCCTCTTTCTGGTGTATCAAGTTTGAGAAAGATCACTAAAAAGAAATATTATATTTATATGTAATGATTTTCTCAACCTGAATGGACTAATCCTCCTTTGGCCTTTATTATAGATGAATGGAAAATAATTTATTTAAATTTAACTGTCAGAAGAGGGGCAACATACCATTAAAAATAACCTTTTAACATATTAAAAGTAACCCAATAGCAGGGCAATGAAAAGTTTGCCTGTTTATAGCTAGAAGATCTTCTTAAGGTGTTTTCTTAAAAAAACAGTAGCCTGAGTTGCCTGGCTTCGGTCAGTCCCCCTAAAGTAAATTCAGTTTCAGTTACCCATTGAATAACATTACATGCTTGTCTTTCCACAAATAAAATCTGAGTTTCAGAAAGTACATGCTTCTAGCAAAGCAGGAATGTAGGATGTTTCACAGTCCATAGTCATTTGAAATGAAATAAAATAGTAGTAGAACCAATTCATGTGACTCACCATTCTATATCATCCTAAGCAACATTTGCATAATCAAAGTACTTGACAGCTTTCTAAAAGGAATGTTTGTCTCTTGATCATAAATCTGTTTCTAAATTGATTCTTTTGGTTTCTCAAAATTCACATTAGGATATATATGTGTATATATGTATGTATATTACAACAATTACACATGTATAGGAATGATTTTTTTTTCATTTAAGTTTATGTCAGGACAATTTGCTTTTTTTACACATACGCAAATATATATGTATAAATGTACATTTCTACATATCATATTTGATTTATAAAGTTTTGTTTCATTTGATTATTCTATTGAATTTGTTTTATATATACTACACATATTTTGTTATATTAATTTGTTAGAACAAGATGATTCTAGATTACATCAATCACTTACTATGGTGATTAGACATGGGGAGGGAAGACTAAAAAATGAGGCCGAATGGAGGGAAGGAATATGGTATTGGCTCCTGTCTTCTAGAAGTTCTAGACAGATGTTAAGTCAAAGCTGACTTCTTTTAAAACCTTACTAAGTATGTTTAAATATTCCTGGCATTCTAATGAAAGGATTAGACAATCTGTAGGCCTGCCCCATGTTTTTCTGAGGATATGTTGTAATGAAAAATAAATCTTGGTAGTTCAGGTACCCTGAATCTTGTTAGGAATAATAAAGACAATAAAAGAATATCAGATGTGCAGAATGAAAATAGTATTTCACAGGATGATTTTTGCTCTAAGTTCCATGATACATAAGAGTGACAGCCACCTCTGTGTTGTATCGCAGCTATTTACCTGCAAATATCCTTGTACTTCTGGGCTAGTCAGACTGGTTCATGAACCAATCTTCTGTAGCTACCTTTCCTAGTAGATAAGGTGACTGGTCACACCATATTTATTTTCAGCTGGATGGATCCTTATACTTAATATTTTTATTGGATTACTGTAGCTGCTGGCTGATATCTGTAATTCAGCTATGTGGGAGGCAGAGATCAGGGGGATTATGGTTTGAGTGCAATTCTTAGATGTTTGTGAGACTCCATGCACATGAATGTGGCTGTGTATCCTCCCAGCTGTGGTATGAAGGGTCAAATAAGAAGATCTCTGTCTAGTGGAGTCAGAACTGGGTAACCAAAGAAAAAATCAGTTAAGGCTGTGCCTCATGTGGTAAAGTACCTGACTATTTGATTCAAAACCCTGAAATGAAGATATCCATTGAACTAGCAGGTACATTTTTAGAATTGATTACCTGGATGTAATTCCAGAAGGGTCTGTGTATAATATATCTAAACCTTATGCATATTTTTGTTCATTTTGTCACTATTAGTTGTAAGTAGTGTGTATACCATCCATGACTAGACATTTGCTAAATAATGTCACATGCGTATTTGAATTATTTACTACGTACCACATGAAAAAAAAATAGAGCATATAAAGAAAGAGTATATACAAAACATATTAGATGGGAAAAAAGCAAATTAGAGGATAGACTATATACTATGATT